>NC_136626.1:36355066-36572566 GCF_933228915.1 Telmatherina bonti
CAGCCCTGAACTGGAAGATGTTTACTCGGAGAGCGCAGACCTCCGCCAAGCATATTGAGATTAACACCAAACATAACTTCAAAGTGAACCAGAATCCAGGATCTCTACCGGATCTCCACCAAGATGTAATCATTTGTTCCTTGTGAGACATATCCTGGAAATTTCATCAAAATCCATCCAGAACTTTTTGAGTAATGTTGCTAAGAGACAACCAAACGGTGAAAACATTACCTCCTTGGTGTAGACCAAGTAAAAGACCAAGTAACTAAAGTCTGCAGAAATACGTAAACAATAATATTGGACCCTTGTGTCCACCCAGCAGCATGGAAACGAACAAACAGCACCTCGACTGAAAGCACACATCCCACAGATTCCAGTCATACCAGTTTAATGTCGCTATGTCCAAGATTCACTCAACCAGAGTCAAAAGAAGGCTGGATTTAAGCATCACGTTTGACAAACATCATTACATAACTTTAATCCACTGACATAAAACTGCATTCAGTAAAGCGACTACGTTTCCCATGGTGCTTTGGGAGTAGTTAGGCGGACAAAATCACCATTTTCTGCCCAGTAACATCAGTTTGATTAGACGACAACAGGTGTCAGTCATTCAGCTTCACAAACATTTCCTGCTTCGTCGGTGGCGATTGGTCACATTGATATAAACATGATGACATCAGCGTGATTCTACCGTTTCACTCAATTAGAAAGAGGGGTCGGTCATACCGATCGGCCAATCATAGCCAAAGTCATATTACGGACATGCCCACTGCATACGATGACGCGTCTGCCTTGTACTTTTTATTTAAAAACCAGAATCCAGGATGTCCTCCGGATCTCCACCAGAATGTCATCATTTGTTCCTCATGACACTCCCGTGGGCTCACCATCTGCGGGAGGAGCCGTAGGGGTCGGGTGCAATGTGAGCTGGGCGGCAGCAAGGGGCGGGGACCCTGGCGGTCCGATCCCCGGCTGCAGAAGCTGGCTCTGGGGACGTGGAACGTCACCTCTCTGGTGGGGAAGGAGCCTGAGCTTGTGCGCGAGGTTGAGCGGTTCCGACTAGATATAGTTGGACTCACCTCGACGCATGGCTTGGGCTAAGGAACCAGTACCCTCGAGAGGGGCTGGACCTTCTTCCACTCTGGAGTTGCTCATGGTGAGAGGCACCGAGCAGGTGTGGGCATTCTCATCAGCCCCCAGCTTGGTGCCTGCACGTTGGGGTTTACCCCGGTGGATGAAAGGGTAGTTTCCCTCCGCCTCCGGGTGGGGGGACGGGTCCTGACTGTTGTCTGTGCTTATGCACCGAACAGCAGTTCAGAGTACCCACCCTTTCTGGAGTCCTTGGAGGGAGTGCTGGAGGGTGCTCCTTCTGGGGACTCCATTGTTCTGCTGGGGGACTTCAATGCTCACGTGGGCAATGACAGTGAGACCTGGAGGGGAGTGATTGGGGGGCATGGTCCCCCCCCTCTGAACCCAAATGGTGTTTTGTTATTGGACTTCTGTGCTCGTCATGGATTGTCTATAACGAACACCATGTTCCAGCATAAGAGTGTCCATATGTACACCTGGCATCAGGATTCCCTGGGCCGCAGTTCAATGATCGACTTTGTAGTCGTATCGTCGGACCTGCGGCCACATGCCTTGGACACTCGGGTGAAGAGGGGGGCGGAACTGTCAACTGATCACCACCTGGTGGTGAGTTGGCTCAGATGGTGGGGGAGGAAGCCGGTCAGAGCTGGCAGGCCCAAACGTGTTGTGAGGGTCTGCTGGGAACGTCTGGCTGAGTCCCCTGTCAGAGCGAGCTTCAACTCCCACCTTCAGCAGAGCTTCGAACATGTCCCGGGTGAGGCGGGGGACATTGAGTCCGAATGGGCTGTGTTCCGTGCCTCTATTGCTGAAGCGGCCAGCCGGAGCTGTGGCTGTAAGGTAGTTGGTGCCTGTCGTGGCGGTAATCCCAGGACTCGTTGGTGGACACCAACAGTGAGGGATGCCGTCAAGCTGAAGAAGGAGTCCTATCGAGCCTTCTTGGCCTGTGGGACTCTGGAGGCAGCTGATGGGTACCGGCGGGCTAAGCGGCATGCGGCTTCGGCTGTTGCCGAGGCAAAAATTCGGGCATGGGAGGAGTTCGGCGAGGCCATGGAGAAAGACTTCCGGACGGCTTCGAGGAGATTCTGGTCCACCATCCGGCGGCTCAGGAGGGGGAAACAGTGCTCCATCAATACTGTGTACAGTGGAGGTGGGGAGCTGCTGACCTCAACCGGGACGTTGTGGGTCGGTGGAAGGAATACTTCGAAGACCTCCTAAATCCTACCAACACGTCTTCCCATGAGGGAGCAGAGCTGGTGGACTCAGGGGTGGACTCTCCTATCTCTGGGGCTGAAGTCGCTGAGGTGGTCAAAAAGCTCCTTGGCGGCAAGGCCCCGGGGGTGGATGAGATCCGCCCGGAGTTCCTTAAGGCTCTGGATGCTGTGGGGCTGTCCTGGCTGACACGCCTCTGCAGCATCGCGTGGACATCAGGGGCAGTACCGCTGGATTGGCAGACTGGGGTGGTGGTCCCCCTTTTTAAGAAGGGGGACCGGAGGGTGTGTTCCAATTACAGGGGAATCACACTCCTCAGCCTCCCTGGTAAGGTCTATTCAGGGGTCCTGGAGAGGAGGGTCCGCCAGATAGTCGAATCCCGGATTGAGGAGGAGCAGTGTGGTTTTCGTCCTGGTCGCGGAACAGTGGACCAGCTCTATACCCTCTCTGGGGTCCTGGAGGGGGCATGGGAGTTTGCCCAACCAGTCTACATGTGCTTTGTGGACCTGGAGAAGGCATTCGACCGTGTCCCCCAGGGGCTCCTGTGGGGGGTACTCCGGGAGTATGGGGTACCGGACCCCCTTGTACGAGCTGTCCGGTCCCTGTACGACAGGTGTCAGAGCTTGGTCCGCATTGCCGGTAGTAAGTCGGATCCGTTTCCGGTGAGGGTTGGACTCCGCCAAGGCTGCCCTTTATCACCGATTCTGTTCATAACTTATATGGACAGAATTTCTAGGCGCAGCCGAGGTGTTGAGGGGATCCGACTTGGTGGCCTCAGGATTGGGTCCCTGCTTTTTGCGGATGACGTGGTCCTGTTGGCTTCATCTGGTCGTGATCTCCAGCTCTCGCTTGAGCGATTCGCGGCCGAGTGTGAAGCGGCTGGGATGAGAATCAGCACCTCAAAATCTGAGACCATGGTCCTCAGCCGGAATAGGGTGGATTGCCCTCTCCGGGTCGGGGGTCAGGTCCTGCCTCAAGTGGAGGAGTTTAAATATCTCGGGGTCTTGTTCACGAGTGAGGGAAGGATGGAGCGCGACATCGACAGACGGATCGGTGCGGCGTCTGCAGTAATGCGGACTCTGCGCTGGTCTGTCGTGGTGAAGAAGGAGCTGAGCCAGAAGGTGAAGCTCTCGATTTACCAGTCGATCTACGTTCCTACCCTCACCTATGGTCGTGAGCTGTGGGTCGTGACCGAAAGAACGAGATCTCGTATACAGGCGGCTGAAATGAGTTTCCTCCGCAGGGTGGCCGGGCTCTCCCTTAGAGATAGGGTGAGGAGCTCGGTCATCCGGGAGGAGATCAGAGTAGAGCCGCTGCTCCTTCGCATCGAGAGGAACCAGTTGAGGTGGCTCGGGCATCTGGTCAGGATGCCTCCTGGACCTCCCTGGTGAGGTGTTCCAGGCACGTCCCTCTGGGGGAAGACCCCGGGGAAGACCCAGGACACGCTGGAGGGATTACATCTCTCGGCTGGCCTGGGAACGCCTCGGGATCCCCCCCGCAGAGTTGGCAAATGTGGCTGGGGAGAGGGAAGTCTGGGCTTCCCTGCTTAGGCTGCTGCCCCCGCGACCCGACCCCGGATAAGCGGCAGAAGATGGATGGATGGATGGATGGATGGATGGACACTCCCAACATATCCCGAAGATTTCAACAAAATCCATCCATAACTTTTAGGGTAATGTTGCGAACAGACAAACTAAGACGAAAACAGAACCTCCTTGGCGGAGGTAATAATAGAAAAAACCTGCTGACATTTTCCTGCAATGATTTAATTTTCTGAGCCGAGATGATTTTCCATCAAATTCTGGTTTTATTTATTGGTTTGTTTTATTCTGGCAGATATTCTGCATTAAAAACCCTGTCACAGTCATGCTGCATTAACTCATTTAGGAAGAGACACAAACAGGATAAACAGTAAATATGAAGCTTTAAAGTCTTCAACAGATGTTCTTTCTTAGAGGAGAGCAACACAAACAAGTGTTTCTTTCTGCTTCTCTTGCAAAATTCATTAAAAATGTCCATACGAGACAAGAAAATAGAAGAAATTACCAAATAGTTATCTATGAAGCAATGTGGATGTGGGATCCAAGTAAACACATCATCGACTGACTGCTTACCCCCTCCCTCACCTCCTACACTCCCCCTGGCCATCTTTAATCCAGACAGTGTAAAAATCAAGCTGAACCACTCCTCTGAGAATAACAACAGATATAATCATACCTGGCTTGGCTTTGAGGTTCTGGCTTTCAGAGATGGGAGAGAAAGGTAGCGAGAAAGAATGAGAGAGAGAGAGAGAATTGTAAAAGAGGAGGAATTTCAAACCCAGACAGAAACATTTCCAGAAGACGTGAGTCACCTGCAGACACAGGCGTAAACACAGCTCTAAGACTACAACGTGCCAAAAGACCGAGGGTCGAAAATGGTCAAAACTGAGGCCATTATTCCCACTTCTTTTCCTTTATAAATGCTCATTAAACAAAGAGAATCCGCGACAGTAACAAGACAATTATAGCAATCTAAATCAGCTCATGTAAGTGATGATGGGATCAGCAGCTGGTGTTTATCTCTGTCCAGAGCTGCAGTCATGACTTTTAGTAAGCCGGTGGGCTTGGCTGCAGACCTCCTCATGCCACAGTGGGTGTGGAGAGAGTAGATGCATAAATAAAGCTACTAAAGCATCTCTGGTGGCGTTTGCCAGGTTCAGGTGCAAGCCTACAAGGTCTGCTGGGGACGAGAGGCCATGACTGATTGATTATCAGGAGGCTGGAAAGAGATTTAGGGGTCCAGGCTCTGTTACAGTTAAGGGGCACATTAGCCAGCAGCCGCTGATGAAGGCTTGTCTGGGCCTATCACCTTACTGAAATTAAAACCCAACCCTGGGGACGACAGCTGTAGCAGTACAAGCAAGATCCGTCACAGAGCATACCATTAGTGGTGGTAGCATGTGTAAACAATGGAAGTACCGGGGTGGGGGGGGGCGGTACTCCGCAGCATCGACATTAAGTTCTAAATCAGCTTCAACAACAAGGTTGTCAACTTCAAACAGAAGAATATAGATCTCACGCAAGTCTGAGCTGCAGATTGAAGCCGAGGAAGGATTTGTTTTCCTCATCCTCAGAAATCTGGTTGAAATTTCAGGATATTTTCAAGTAAAGCAAATGATCTTCTTTCATAACAGCTACAAATCCACACCATCGAGTCACGATTTCACAGTGAAAACATGCGTCCAGCTACGTAAACGTCAGCTGTCTTCACAGGAAGAAGGAGTTTCCTTTACTGAGAGCGCTAATGAAGTGGCCGATGAGCCTGAGTGATCCAGAAAAAACCCAAAACATCCTTTAATTAGGCAAAAAGAAAGTTTAATCTGAGAACACTCTCCTCCTCCCAGGAAATCACGACCAGCTTCAGACAGAAAGAGAACGCCTTGCTTTTGTGTTCAAAGAGGAATCAGTCGGCTTTAAATGTACAGATGAATGAATTATTATAAAAACAACTTTAGCAAACAAAGCGATGAATGCTGATCCTTGGAGCACAACTTAAACTAAAGACATGGAGAAGAGTGCAAGAAGCAGCAGAACGCCGCCTGGGACCAATGGCTCTCCGTTATCTGATGGGTGTCTGTGCTTGTTTCTTGTCTGTCTGGATCTTGGTTGTTTCTGGATCACCAAGGACAAACAGAGGGAAGGAGGCATGGAGGATTGGGGCAAAGCAGCGAAGTGATGGAGAGGAGGCGAACCAATACCTGCCGGCCGCGGTTATCAGTGCAGCCCACATCGCTGTGTGTGATATGGACGCTACCTGGAGCCTTCCCACTGAACTGTGATGGTAATCAGTCTGCACTCAGCTCCACACCAAGCGGCGATGGAGGAGAAGAAAAACCCGAAGAGACGTCAAAGTGAGACGGTACATCTGGATAGCAATCTTTAAGCAGGATGAAAGACAGGATGGAGAAGGAAATGAGGGCATGGGGTCAAAGAGGGCGGACCAACAGCTTACACCACTTCATTTTATGTTTTTTTAATTATTATTTAATGGTAAATTACACTTTGTTCCCATTTGATAAAAGTCCTAAATTTTAGATAAAATTTTTTTAAAAGCTTACAAGTACTAAATGTAGCCGCTCATAGTTTTTCGATCGTCTTTCTGAGTCACATTCATGTAATTTAACTGGATTTCATTTGGAAAAACCATTCACAGCTCTTCATTCCAACATTTTGAGTTTGACTCCCACTAAACCACCATCAAGTTGTTTTATGCTCCAATACAGAACATTTAGGTTTTCCAACCCAGCACCAGTCTGCATCTTGTCTCTTCTCTGAGATCCCTGCAGCCAGTAAAAGTCAGTCTGATTCTTGACTCTTGTCTTATTTCTTGCACTTTTCCATTCTTACTGATAAATGCCCTAATACATCAGCCATTGTGCATGCTGAAGACAGCTGGCTTGTTATCCAGTTGCTAGCTCAAGACATGGTGCCGTAACGGTAATCCAGATGTAAACTGATAAGACAACAACAGCTTCTGAAAAGTGTGGAATCAAAATGAGTCAGAGTTTTAAAGTCAGAAAGTTAAAAGGTGTCCCTTTAAACGGTCTCACTTACTTAGCTTAGCGTAGCTGGACACACAAGACACATAAAAATACAAACCGGGCATGTGCAGTTTGCAAATTAGATCTAGAAATCTAGATCTAGAAATAGTTAGCTGCACATTTAATTAATTAAAAAATATCTGGATTGGTATTTTCAAAGATTTGCCTGTATGCACACATTTGAAAACAGCTATTTTTGTTTGGAAAAACCAGCTTGCAGAACATCTCTTCTACCATCTATACTGGTGCCCTCTGAATGTCACGGTCATGCGCTGAGATGGGAACCAGGCTTATTGGTGCATTAATTATCTTTTTTTTTTAGTTTTTAAAAGCATCTCTTTTTACATAGTGAATCTGAAAAAATACATAATTGGGTAGTTTTTTGTAAGAATAATTTTAGAACATATTAAAAACCACAATATAATCAAATCATGTGATATTGACTTAATAAACGATGGGACTCATCAGCAAACAGCAGTAGCTGACCATGCTACCATTTGCAATGCTAACTCATTAACTGACTGCTGACCTTTCTAAAATGGGAAGAGGTTTCATGACAGTAATATAGTTTAATTTCTGTTACTCTTTGCACATATGTGGCTTGATATTCTGAAGCCAAACACAGCAAACGCTGCTGGCTTTGTGTGTGTGTTGTACAGTTTGTGAAGTTGAATGTGACAAGGTGTTCTCATCAGCTGTTTGTGCCTGCTGATCTCCTCCAGAGAGTCACTCATACAGGCTCTGATATCTGCAAATTCCAGCTGATAAAACAATCATCTGCTCTGCCTCACCCTGATTTGGGGCCAGTGACTGTGTTTGATGTTTGCATCGGGTAAACTGATTAAAGAGGGGAGTTCTGAGATACTACCGACCGTTTTGTTAATCACCCCAGCACTGCTTACCTTCCCCCACCCTGCTGCGACTGGATGGCAACCTTTCTGCATGGATGCTAAGCTTGTGTGCATTATGGTATGTGTGATGGTGGCTTGACAGCATGGCACATAAAGGCCTTCTCTATTACAGAGGAAGCGTGTGGAAAAACATTCAAACTTGATTTCTGCACCTTCAAACCAAAGCAAAAAGAAGAGAAAAGAACTCCTCAGAGTGAGATCACTGTTTAGGTAGAGCTAAAGTGGCCTTCAGATCAACAGCCAACCCATGAGCAGATATTTAGCTTAAAATATCCCAGGGGGTTTAAGGCTTAAAGGAAATATAAGCAGCAAGGTTGGTCTGCGCAGGTCGCTCACGACCTTTTTTCTGTTAAAAAAAAAAATTAATATTGCTTGCTGCTGTTTTGCTAAAAATGGAAGTCAGCCACAGCTTTCTGAAGCAAGTTGCCTTCCCTGACCTGTAGGAGGGCACCAGCTTCCAGACCAGTCCTCCTCTCTTCAGCGACCCACTCGGGTAATGGAGAGGGACGGAGCTTCTGCTACTTTGATCAGGACGGCTGAAAGCTGAGGAAATCATCACTACCTACTTCAGAGAAATGAGAATAACACTCAAAGAGTAAACAGCGAGCCCGAGTCGCAGATGATGGCTTTATGGACTCTGGAGTCTGTGAAATAAACTGAACACTGCTTAAGAAAAATGACTGAATCAAAAGCCAGAGCACAAACTTGCTCAGCAAAGCCCATAAATTTCCCTCAGAGCGGCCTGGCAGGACCAAGTGGGCGATGTCTGGCCTATCGTTTCAGGAAACACAAGACATGTCTGGCAAGACGTCCAATTAACTGAAAGATCAATAAATATGTCTTTTCCAAACCTGAGCAATCGATTGCAGGTTTGTCTGCATATTTAAGACAAAACAAATCAGAGAAAATAATCTGGAGCTCACCACTTCCATCAACTTCTGCATTATGGCTTTAGCAGCTACGCTAGCAGCACCATTTGCAATAAGTAAATGTGCAACGGTATAAAAAAAACAATATTGTTCTTAGTTTATCGTTGAGTTGTTAGATTCCCATCCCTACTATTTGTTTAGCACATTTCATGTACAAGACAATGCAAAGTGCCTCACATAAACATCAAAAGCATTACAGCGGGGCGCAGGAAGCATAAAAAAAAACTAACTTTTAGAATTAAACTAGGGCTGGGCGATATGACCTTTTAGTAATATCCCGATATTTTTATGCCATGTCACGATATACGATATATATCTCGATATTTACCTCAGCCTTGAATTAATGCTTTGGTGCATACAATCACATCAGTAAGATGATTTTGTGTCTCCATTAAAACATAACTGTTCATACTGCATTAAGATATGCTGATTTTAAACATTCATGCCAAAAGGATGAAATTGTAACGAAGCAAACTGATCAAAACCGTATTTATTGAACAGTTAAAGCAGTGGCAGAAACATGTCATTTTAAAACAAAATAAAGTGACTTTGCATGATGTAATAAATGCAACGTATGAAAATAGGTGCTCTAGGGGGGACTTTTCAAATGATGAACTATTATAAGGCTTTGCTTTATGGATACGTTTTTGAGTTGTCGTGTATTTTTTTAATCGCAGAGTTTAGCGTAGAAATCAGTCTTATAATCCAGGCAGAATGTCCTCATATCGTCTCCAATAAACGGCTTCAGCCAGCTTTTATTTCAGGGTTTGATTCCCACTGTTTTCTGTACTTTCTAGAGACATGAGGAGCTAGATAAATATGCTTGTGTCACACACAGTGGATGAGGTGAGTAAGTGACAGAGGCTGTGAATGTAATCAAATAGAATTAATTATTTTTGCGTGACGTGAAAAACTTTGTAATTTACGTCCCACTCTGTAATCCAGAGCGGGATCAGTGGTGGATTTGGCTGTTCATTGTGACTGTAGGTGGAGTCGTGCAGGTGTCCTCTCTGCTCCTCTGACTGGCTGCAGCTGCAGCCGGAGCGACTGAGTGCTTTAGGACGGGGAGAGACTCTCCTTCTGACAATAACTTTACAATATGTGCTTTAAAGTCAGTCGCCAAAACACCAGGAAAGTCTCCAATAACTCCTGAAAAAGTCGCCAGATTTGTCGCTAGTCGCTTCTCACAAGAAGTCGCCAGATTTAGCGAGAAAGTGGCTCCACGCTGCCTCTCATGACGTAGCACGTAGCTCACGTTATGTACATAACGAGGTGCGCTTGCTTTAACAAAGCGGTGCAGAGTCGAGGAGGAGGGAGGAAACCACGCCCACAGCTAAAAACACCTGCGTGACAACAGGATACTCGAATATGACGAATATATACATTTTCTATATCGCACAGGGGACTAGCCACGATATATCGAGTATATTCGATATATCGCCCAGCCCTAAATTAAATCTATTTAAAACACTGAATAAAAGAGTGAAAAATTCCTTGAAATGAAAGTTACAGTAG
The DNA here is from genome assembly GCF_933228915.1 of Telmatherina bonti. Taxonomy (NCBI): domain Eukaryota; kingdom Metazoa; phylum Chordata; class Actinopteri; order Atheriniformes; family Telmatherinidae; genus Telmatherina; species Telmatherina bonti. The sequence continues at coordinate 36,365,305 of NC_136626.1, forward strand.
GAGGAATTAACAGTTGTTTTTTATAAAACCTAGATTACAGCATCAGATGGTTTCAGCAGGAGATGTTCCTCATGTGAGGAGCATTAAAAACTGCCTCCATGTTTAGTTCTGACTCTGGAAACAGAAAGTAGACCTGACCCTGATGGTCTGATGGATGGGTTTGGTCCATAACAAACCAGAAGATCCTGAATGCTTTTTGGTCCAGAACCACCCTGTGCTTTATAAACCAACAGCAGGTTTTTAGCAGGTTTGACAGACAGGAAGCCTGTGTGAGGATCTGGAGTTAGATGGTCCACTTTGTTGGACTTAGTGAGCAATGATATTGATAATGTTTGTAGTTTTACCATTAAAATGATCTATAAGCTCATCAACGGGGGGCCAAAGGAGAAGGGGGTGGAGAGAAAGCCTGTATTTCACTGGTATTTCCACCGATGTACCGTTCTAACTCAGCTTTGGGTGTGGAAGCTGGCAAGTTGTCAGCTCCACCTGAGCTGTTCCTTCTGCAGAGAACAGTGTTTAAAAGCTGTAAAGAACAGGTTAACTGCTGCAGGCAGGAAACAATTCATAGCTCGCACCTCTTTCCTGAAAATATAGACAAGCTATGACTTTTACACATGGATGTGAAGGAGACATGTAGCAGGCCTCACACACTGCAGCTGCTGGACGTGTGTGAGGCATTGCATGTGTGTGTTTAGTGTCTGAAATTGACCACGTTGTAACTGTAGTCCATATCAACCCAAACCTAGTATGTCAAATATCAGGTTCCCCTCCTGGTCAAGGCTTAGATCTGCAGACGCTTAGCGCGAATCACATCATGTTCCCCAATGCAGACGGTTTTCTTCTGCCACAAGCACCTCTTGTGCTTCAGACCGTCATTCAAAACATCCAAATACAGTCTGCTCTGTGGTCCAGACACCACTTCCTTTCCCATCAGCTGAGGTGAGGAGGACAAAATCTACAGTCACACACTGACCAGGCACCTCTCTGCTGGCTTACTAAACAAACAGAGCAGATGTGCGCCAAAAAAAATACAGGAAGAGGCCAATTACCCAGAGAGAAACCATTTAGCACACTTTCCCTTTCCAGTGATGAATATACATTAAAATGCTAATACGGAGGCCGGGTCCGGCACAGATTTCCCCGTAAAACTGCAAGTTTGTTTACAATCTGCAATCGTCTAAACATTAAAGAGCCTCGCTCATCTTCTTGCAGCATATCCCACATACAGCCAAGTCGTCAAAGATGAGAGATTAGCCGTGGTTTTCTTACAAAAACTCACGTTTTAGGTATATATTATACATTAGTAATGCAGGCAGTTTAAGGATTTATTTATTCATTCCCTGTTTGTGTTGGTTTTTGTTAGCTGGGAAGGTCCAGTTCCAGTCTAAGCTCTCTTCCAGTAAGGAGAACTGGTTGTTGTTGACATCCAGTCTGACAGGAGGCTAGAAAATGAGTTCTGAGGTCATTTGGATGGTGCGGTTTACATGGTGGTGCTGGTAGTGAACTGCTGGTGGTTTTATCCCCCCTGCTTGTTGAAATACCCTCGGACAACGTTTCCCCTGATGGCGGCTCTGGTGAGAGAGTGTGTGAGTGTTTGATTGGATTATTAAACACTTTAAAGTGGTTTGTGGACCGCTGCTCAGGTTGAAAGGTGCTCTGCAGCCGCACGATGTTAAATCATTTTCAAAGAGACCTTTCAAGCTTCAAGGGATTAATGTTTGACTCTTGAAACTGTTCTGGACGTTGTGAAGTTTAAGGTTTGAGGAGACTATGGCACAGAGTAAACAAGGAGAAAAGGTTTTGTGTTCGGTGATGCAATGAGAAAGTTAAAGATTTATAAATTCATTTTTTTTCTGCTGCACAAGTCTCAAAATGTCTTCCAGGCAGGAAACATCAGGGACAGAAGCGCTATGTCCTCCATCTGTGTCTGAACAGGAAAATCCGGACCCAAATCTCAAGGATCAGTCGGTGGAGGTACTGAGGGTCCTTCAGATGATTGCATTAAATCGTGAGCAGATGGTCAGCGAGACAATGAGCCTCTGCAGGCAGGGTCCGAAATTAAGGCGCACCAGGCGCCAAATGTGAGTAAATATTCTTTTTGGCGAGGAAATGTCAGCGGGCTATCCACCACAAGGCGACTAAATGTTTGCACCATATTTGTCATGCTTTTATTTTGGTATGATTTCTTCTTCGTGCTCCTCAGCTCTCTGCATGCATCAACGACGTGCACGTCACACTCTGACGCACGCACCCGTCACACAAGAACGCCTCTCACTTTTATCTGAGTTAATTAGCGTCAATATGTGGAGGCTTTTAGCAGGAGCCAACCAGCCTTCCAAAAGAAAGATGGAGGATAAGCCAGCACGACCAACCAGAACGTCCAGTGAAATGTGGCGACATGGAGACGGTGGCGTTGTAGGACACTCGTGTCGTAATGTCCACACCAGTCACTGAATCCTCATTTACTACACAGGGCAACACTATATAGTGACTCATTCTGTTGGCGATTCAACACAAAGCTGGCTATTTTCTCCTCTTCGCTGACCATGTGACAACAGACTGTCACCACGGTAACCACCACACGACGTTCCAAGTCCAATCCAAATTCGTGACAAAAATCATATTTTCCTACATTGTATATTATTCTGGGAGTCAGGTCCTGCCTCAAGTGGAGGAGTTTAAATATCTCGGGGTCTTGTTCACGAGTGAGGGAAGGATGGAGTGAGATCGACAGTCGGATCGGTGCGGCGTCTGCAGTAATGCGGACTCTGCGCCGGTCTGTCGTGGTGAAGAAGGAGCTGAGCCAGAAGGCGAAGCTCTCGATTTACCAGTCGATCTATGTTCCTACCCTCATCTATGGTCATGAGCTGTGGGTCATGGCCGGGCTCTCCCTTAGAGATAGGGTGAGGAGCTCGGTCATCCGGGAGGAGATCAGAGTAGAGCCGCTGCTCCTTCGCATCGAGAGGAACCAGTTGAGGTGGCTCGGGCATCTGGTCAGGATGCCTCCTGGACGCCTCCCTGGTGAGGTGTTCCAGGCACGTCCCTCTGGGAGGAGACCCCGGGGAAGACCCAGGACACGCTGGAGGGATTATATCTCTCGGCTGGCCTGGGAACGCCTCGGGATCCCCCCCGCAGAGTTGGCAAATGTGGCTGGGGAGAGGGAAGCTTCCCTGCTTAGGCTGCTGCCCCCGCGACCCGACCCCGGATAAGCGGCAGAAGATGGATGTATTTTATTCTTTTTCTTAACCTGCTTTGACGTTTGTGTCTCGAGTCACTTTGAGCTCCTGCCCGCAATGCAGTGAATCAGATTCAGCTTTATTTGTCGTTAAGCCTGCGTCCCGGCCCAACGAAATTATTCCAGTAAAACCTGTCCAAGAATTAGACATAGAACATATATTTGACATAAACAGGATCAGTTCGCCTGAGGTAGCCGCCACGAAAGCGGCGCTCCTTTTTATGCAGAACGAGGAAACGATTACATGAGAAAGGACGGGTAGGACCCTTTTTTCCCAGCTGGGAACACTGCAGTGTATGAACACACTAAATATAAAAGAAAATTCAGATAAGTTGAAGCGTGATGGATAAAAGAAACAAGAAACTACAGAAATGAAGTTTTTCATGCTGACAAAGCCGATGGAAAAAGCAGAAAAAAGTAAAAATAACTATCTTTGTTTGGAAAGGCCTTCAGCTGGCTGGAGGAAAGTTGTGCAGACAGACCTGCATAGTCAGAGGTAGGAAGGGTTTAAACCCAAACCCGCTCTGGGATACAAACATCTGCAGCGTCATGTTGTGGTTCTGTCTCCACGCCTCCATCCCATCAGATCTGCACATGAAGCCACTGGAGGAGGATTATGTGACAAACTGGAGATTTTTAACAACAGGGGATAAAAGAAAACCCAAAGCATGTAAGTTAAGCTTTGTTGTTAAACATTGTTGCTCAGTGTCTGGTCCACTATTTTTGAAGCAGGTTTTTTTTTTTTTTTTTCCTTTTTTTTTTTTGGGGGGGGGGGGGGGGGGGGGGGGGGGGGGGGAGCAGCATCCATGTTATTATTATGGGCCAAGAAAGAGGAAAAAGATGTTGTGTATAGCAGGACCCGTGTGTTTTAACCATAAACTGTATATAAAAAGATGGGCGGAGCCTCCGTGACATCATCGTAGGTTTCTGAGGAGCTGAATGGAAGCTCGGTGGGCGGTTCCGACCATCACCATCTTGGCAGGGGCATGCACGTCGTCTCACCCGAAAAATACAAATATGGGCAAAGAGGTGGAGCTGAGAGGGGGGCTGTGAGCGTCATGGTGGATGATTGACATCGAGCGAACTCTGAGCTTTCTGTAGCTGAGAGCTAACCGAGCTAACCTGGAGGTAACAGGAGATAACCAGTTAACGGAGGTAAGCGGGCTAAAGCTAAGTCACGTTGTTAACCGGCTAAAAAACGCGGTTGTTCTACATTCTTCTTACTTGAAGCGGGAGATTAGGTACCTGTCAATCAAAAGGACATGCCCCTAAATATGCAGAATTTCAAGAATAAATTACTTTTTTTTACATTACAAACTGGTTTAAACGAACACTGTAAACTGTGCCGACGTATGAACAACGTTACGGATTTTTTTAACTGGACTGAATTCAACTGTCTGTGTCCAAATATGATGTTGTGGTTGCAGAAATAAAGCTGAATTAAAGCATATTTTTCCTTCCTGCTTAATGAAGCACACAGATAAACGAAATAAATGTACAGTATGATGTCAGAACGTATTCCTTAAACCAGCATCACAGATGTGTTTCTGCCGTTAGTGACGCAAAACGCTTTTTCAGCTTTTTCCATACAGTAAGTCAAAGAGATAATTAAACTGTGCAGAAATGTTGGTTTCTGTTTGTAACTTGAGTATGCACACAGATCTGGTGACCACAGTGAAAATACATTCAATACTTGAGGGAAATTTTTTAAATATTACAAAGTTTTGGGTTTTACTTGCCATAATGCTTTTTTTTTATCATTTACTCGCTGTCCAAATTTTACGGTCAAATTCTTCATCATGAAGAAGTTTACAAGCAAACCGAAGCCTTGCAGTGAGGCAACATGAGAGAAAATTCATCCTTTAACTTCCTAAGCGGAGGACTCGTCCCCTGCCTGTTGCAGAACTTTTCCACCTCAGCAAAGCAGACAGCGGCAGTAAAACACGTCCATACACGCTGCTTCACACACTGCGACGACAGGTAAAAGTCTGGATGCAGCGCTCTCAGAAAACCATGATTCATGTTCAAACTATGGCTGATGGTTCGCAGTCACCATGACATCTGCTGTAAACACACCTGAAGACAAGGCGTGGCGTTCTGACGTTGGAGGTCTGAACTAAACATCATTCCTGGTCAGACAACGCCAGACGTTTGGAAGATTTCAGACTGAAACGGTGATAAACGGTGGAAAGTTTGTCCTACTCAGTTGCTTCCTGATAAGCAGTGGACTGTGTGGTTAGTAGGGATGCTAAATAATGTGCAGTTTTGCTTTAATATTTCATATTTTACTAAAACTTTCACTGGTTTTTACTAGAGAGCTTTAAGTCAACATCATGTCCTGTCAAGTACAGCTGACTCACTTGTGCAGGAGTGTTGTGTGGTCCTTCTGAAGCATGTCCTCTCAGGTTGATGATGTGCACCTCCTGAGGCAGGCTGGCAGTGCCCCTGCTTGCACACCCTGACATGATGGAGAAGCTCTTTATGAAGGCTTGCACTGGGTGTCCCGCCCCAACCGGCAGCATCTCACATGGGCTGCGAGACACAGGCCCTGCAGGGTTTAAAAAACAAACATGTTCAGTGTGTGAGTCAGTAAGACATGCAGGCTGATTCATCACACTCAGGCGAAACAGAATGCAGCGTCTGGATTCTGTAATGACTTGAAACGGAGTCCGAAGGAGAGATTTTGCTTGGTTTTATGCAAAAAAAATAAAGTCCAGGTGTGTGTTTTTTGTTTTATTTTCTCTTTGCCTTGCTTTTTTAATGTTCAACCATCAGTTGCACAAAAAATTGAAGTTAAAATTAACCATTTCATGCATGAATTAATAAAAACAATGCAACTTTTTTGTTGTTTTAGTGATATTCAACATTTATCACTTTTATTTATTTTAATACATTCTATGCAATATCTATAAAAATATATAATCATAATTATATTCAGTAAATCTTCTATAAAATATGCCTGTATCATTTTCTTTCCTATTTATCACAAAGGCAAACAATTACATTATGTGTATTTATATAATATATCTATTTATTCTCCAGTGAGTGGAAACGTATTGCATGACTCACTAACATCTACTGAAGTGGTTTATTAATAAAAATGCCCTCCTTAATTGAATATGCAGGAAAAAAGCTTGTAAATAGGTGTCCACTATGCATGAAAGGTTTAAATCTCATCAAATGACACCATTTCAGTCCAGAAAGACCAGCCTGATCTTCTTTAGAGACGTATCACAGTACGACTGCAGCTTTTCTCAGTGATGCGTCCTCCTGTCGACGGATAACCCAGCATCCATCTGCCATCCTACCTGGACTGAATCTCTCCGCCAGGAGAAGACAGGTTTATCAGAGGTTTATTGACGCTCACAGCCCCCCTCTCAGCTCCACCTCTTTGCCCATATTTGTATTTTCCGGGTGAGACAACGTGCATGCCCCTGCCAAGACGGTGATGGTAGGAACCGCCCACCGAGCTTCAATTCAGCTCTTCAGAAACCTGCAGGTGACGTCACGGAGGCTCCGCCTATCTTTTATATACAGTCTATGGTTGTTGTGTAGAACTTCATTGGTTGTAGCCTTGTTGGACCGACATGAACAGCCCCGCACTGGAGCAAAGCCCATGTAGCGGTCCTGTAGGGTGTTCATCTAGTGTTAATATGTAGGATGTTCTGTATTCTGCAGACAGCAGAGATTTAGATGGAATGAGACTAAAATCAGTAGTAATTTATTATGTATTTACTAGGGGTGGGAAAATCAAATTAAAAAAAATAAATAAATAAATCATAAAACGGGATTTTTTTTGCCTTACAATTTTAAAATGGACTCCTTGGAGAAAAAAAAATTTTTCCAAATAAAAACAATCCATGATAAAAGACCGGCTAAAAACTACGGTTCTACGTTCTTCTGACTTGAAGCGGGAGATTGCGTACCTGTCAATCAAAAGGACACGCCCCTAAATATGCAGAATTTCAAGATGAAATTACTATTAAACAGGCGCGTCAGAAAAAAATTCACTCCCCCCCACAGTTTTAATGAAGGTAAACCTGACCTATTAAACCTAAAATGGATTTTTGTACCAGGCTGTAAACATGTTTATTTCTGCTGTAAACATGTTTATTTCTACTGTAAACATGTTTATTTCTACTGTATACGTGTTTATTTCTACTGTAAACGTGTTTATTTCTACTGTAAACGTGTTTATTTCTACTGTAAACGTGTTTATTTCTGCCGTGAAGTTGGTCTTTTTAACATGGGAGTCTATGGGGATTTGCTTTGTTTTGCAGCCCCTAGTGGATGAAGGGGGAACTGCAGTATTATGCACTTCGCATAGGCTTCACTTTTAACAGCCGGAGATTGCTGCTTGGTCTCAGGTAAACTTCTGTCGATCACATAAAGGGTTAAATATCAATCACAGTTTACCCACAGAGTCACACACTGTGACGCTGGTGAGGATGTCGGTGTTCTAGTGGAGTTTTAAGGGTTAAACAGTCGGGTACGCCATCATGAAGCAGTGGTCAGCTTTCCTTCTCCCCTTCCTCGGGGTCAGACCTTGGATTTGAACCTACGACCTGCTGCACGTCTCAGATGCATGACATTAAACAGGAAAAGGCTGCCAGCAGCGATCTGATGGAGCATGTGGAAATGATTAGAGTCTGAGTGAAAGACAGTCCGATAGAGATGGTAACCCGACTCCTTGGCAGTGGGGTGAAGCTCCAGCGGGGGGACTTTTCTGTTTTTTTTTCACTTTCCCAGAATACAACTATTGTTTTGTCTTTCCGTGCACTCCAATAAGCCTATATTAAATGAGCATAAAGCCAGAGATCATGCACGGCGCAGCGCCCCTCTGCTTGTTGTGAGAAAAATACTGATGCTTTATTGTTTCCATATTTGTTTCCTGATGAAAATCCCTAGCCGTTGACAGACATTCCCAATCTGAACTCTGCATCATTTCCTCCAAACACGCACACGGAGGGTTATTTGGAGCGCAGAAAAAAACTAGCTGGATGATAAAAACACAGGGCTTAATGGCAAAAACCTGCGGTGCATCAGTATTTCCTCCCTTTTCCTCCCATAGGACTGAGGTTTACTCCCTCCCCGACCATGTCATCACGCCTCCCTCCCACCAACACGTCTGAGGGCACCTCAGCTCACTTTTTCCCCTCACACACGGAGAATAACAAACAACTGCCAGACAAACAAAGAAAAACAGGCTTTAAACGGGGAGACTTCCAGAGGATTACACCATCTGATGGACAAAAATCTGATTTGCTGATTGGTTTAAAATATAACATATCAGAGAAGTTTACAGTTCTGTTCATGTCATTACCACCAGTCTAAATCCAAAAGACAGTCTGCTGTCACCTTATCGGTCTGCCTCCGTTTATTCTTCTCTTCAGCCGGTTTTCTTCCTCTGCGACCATCAAAGAAGTGGGAAAGTGTCCCGTCCAGCTGCTGTTAGCAGCATTTATCCAGCCAGGCCGAACACCAGAAGTCTTAATGGCCTCAAAAGCAAAGCCCATCCTTTGCTTACTGGACGTTGCATAGACCCCCATCTGACACAGAGAAGTCTGAGTGTTTATTTAACAACACAGTGTCTGGTTTCCATTCTGCATCTCCAAGGCTGATGGGCGCTAGGGCTGCTCGATTATGGCAAATATTATACTCACGATTATTTTGACTGAAACTGAGATCTTGATTATTTAACACAATTATCCAGTATTTTTAAACAACGCTGCGCGTCGTGGTGTTCAAGACTCCGTGTCGTGCATTATAACCGTTTAATGTACAGTTCTGAGTTGTTTAATCTGCTTTTACCTCTTATATAGGAACTATTTTACGTCGGCCTGGATGTACGTTTTATACCAAACAACCGCTGTCAGGCTGCAGCGTGTTTCTCTCATTCACCTGTTGAAAGACGGCTGATCTGAACCAGCTGGTTAACGCGTTGCTATGGCAACGCCCCGTAATGGAGGGATATTACAGTGTTTAACTGGCCGAACTATGTATAGGAAAATAATGCAGCCAGTTGTCACTGAAAATGGTATAAACTATGTTTTTTTTCCAACAATGTGTTTATTTGGTTTTTTGAATTAAAATTAAACACAAACATTTAGCAGAACAAAACAAAACAAACATCCTCTCAGATACACACTCCAAAAAATAAAACAATAAAATCTGATGCAGTCAAATCTACATTTAAATCCAGGGCAAGGGACTGCCATATGACACTATGTGGCACTAAACAAATGAATGAACATAATATTCTTCAAATTTTTAGTCACGATACCTGGCTGGACCCAGTAGAGAGCCCAGAGAGCCCCACGAATGTCCAGGCTTTACAATCCCTAAAGCGTATCCAGATCTATTCAAATCAGTTCTTAGGCATTCTCCTCTTCTTCATCCTCAGTCAAGTCCATGGCTTCGGCAAACAACATAAATGGTCTCCATATACTTTCAAACTCATCTTTTTTTCCTTTTAAGTGATTGGTTCCAGAGGAAGAGTAGCCAGCATTTGATTAGTCCACTGTCTAATACTTGGTATTCTAATATTTTTCCAGTGCAACGCTATTAACCTTTTGGCTTGCAATAAACAGATATCAACAAAATATTGCTCGCTTTTTGTAAACCCCATGTTCTTGGGATATAACCTTAAAATGATAATAGAAGGATCCAATGGTAAATTTTTTGAGATAATATCTTTCACAGTTTGCGTTATTGCAACCCAAAAAGCTTTAATTTCTCTACATTCCCAAATACAATGGAAAAAGGTTCCCTTTTCTTCTCAACATTTTGTACATGTGTCTGCAATATTTGGATTGTATTGATTTAATTTTACTGGGGTAACATACACTCGCATAAGCCATTTGTATTGTAATAATCTTAACCTAGAGTTGATAGTTTGCTTGTGAGCTTTTTTGCAAACCAGCTCCCATTCTTCCAGTGACATATTTAAATCTAAATCTTCCTTCCAAGCGTTTAATTTTAAGATTGAATTATCTAAAGAGTTTGATAGTAATAAATTATAGAATTCGGAGATTGCTCCCTTTTTTAACGCACATTTAGTAATCATTTCTTCTAACTCTGAATTGGGGGGTTTTAATAGATTGTTTTGTTTTGCTAATATATAACTTCGGAGTTGGAGATATTTAAAAAAATGTTTCCTTTCAATATTATATTTGTGCCTAAGCTCTTCAAATGACATCATATAATCTGAGCCTGTTGAGTATAAATCTTGAATCTTTCTCAGTCCAATTGAAGCCCATTGCTTAAACACTGCGTCAGCTCTCCCAGGGATAAAGTCCTGATTTCCCCAAATAGGGGTGAGCCGAGATAAAATAGATGGTTCTTTAATAAATATTTTTACATTATACCATACCTTAACCATGTTTTTAACAATTGGATTTCTAGTTTTCTTAATCAAATTAACTTTACTTTCAGAGAAGAGGTACAGAGGCAATGAAGGGCTTAAAATGTTACTTTCCATTTCTGTCCACTGGGGAACATCTTTTGTGCTGAAATAATACCTTATGGATCTGAGCTGGGCAGCCCAGTAATACCATAATATGTTTGGACACATCAGGCCTCCTTCATTGTAAGGCAAATGAAGAAGGGACAGCCTTATTCTAGGACGCTGATTTGCCCATAAAAACTGCAGAATCAACTTCTTAAATTTTTTAAACCAGTCAGCAGGAGGCGGCAAGGGAATATTCTGGAAAACATATAAAACCTTCGGAAGTATATTCATCTTATAAATATTAATTCGACCAATTAAAGACATGGGGAGAAGCATCCATCTATTGATACTGTTTGTAATTTCTTTAGTTAGTGATTCATAGTTATGTTGAACTATCAAATCTAAATTTGGAAGTATTTGTATCCCTAAGTAAGTAAATTTTGAAACCGAAGTGAACTGTGAAACGGCTATAGGTGGATTCTCTCGCACTTCTTTATCTAGCAACATAATAGATGATTTCAATTTGTTAATTACATACCCTGAAATGCGACCAAACTCATCAATTAGTTTCATCAAAGCAGGTATAGAGGAATTCAGTTGCGAAAGAAATAGTATTATGTCATCCGCATATAATGAAAGCCTGTGCTCTGCCTGACCAATTGTGATTCCTGTAATTTTTGAATGTGACCGTACAGCTATAGCAAAGGGTTCCATTGCTATAGTGAAGAGCAGAGGGGATAACGGACACCCTTGTCGGCATCCACGTTTAATAAGAATTGGTTTAGAAATGTTTTTGTTTGTTAAAACCTCTGCACTTGGATGTAAGTATAGCAACTGAACCCATTTTCGAAAGGAGGGACCAAAACCAAAACGTGTTAAGACATTAAAAAGATAGGTCCACTCCACCCTATCAAACGCTTTTTCAGCATCTAGGGAAAGGAGGGCCGTATCTGTGGTGTTATCTAATCCTTGAATGATGTTAAGAACTCTCCTAACATTATGAAGTCCTTGGCGGCCTATAATAAAGCCATTTTGATCCCTATGGATGATTGAAGGGAGAGTGTCTTGTAAACGGGTTGCCAATAGTTTACTAAGTATCTTTATATCTGAATTAAGCAGACTTATTGGTCTCATATTCTCACATTTATTGCCTGGTTTGCCTGGTTGAGGCAGTAATATAATTAAAGCTCCGGTCATTGAATTAGGAAGTGTACCATTTATAAAAGCTTCTTGTAACATTTGTAAAATTGGTTTAACTAATTTTCTTTTAAACTTTTTATAAAAGTCAGTTGGAAACCCGTCAGGTCCTGCTTTTTTACCTGAGCTCATATTATCAATTGCTTTGATTATTTCTTCTTCACTGATCTTAGCATCTAAGTGTTGACTAATATCATCTGCAACATTTGGTATGGTTATCTTATCCAGAAATGAATCTTGAGTATTTAGATGAATTTGGTCCCGGGAGTCATATAGTTTTTCATAAAAATTTCGGAACTCTTTATTTATCTCTATCGGGTCCACTATTGACTCTCCTTTTGAATTTATTATTGAAGTTATATTTTTTTGTGCTTCAAGTTGCTTAATTTGCCATGCTAAGATCTTTCCGGGTTTTTCTCCCTGTTCATAAAAAGATTGATTTAACCTTAATATATTAGAAGCTGCACGGTCTGCTGATTCTTTGTTATATTGTGCTTTTAACAGCAACAGCTCTTTTTCTACCGATGCATTTTTGTCTCTGAACAACTGCTCCTCCAGCTTTTTTATTCTTTCCTCCAGTTGTAGTCTTTTTTTACGTTGCTCCTTAGATTTTGAAGAGGTATAAGAAATTATATGACCCCTTATGCAGGCCTTAAAAGCTTCCCATTTTACACAGGCTGTGGTCTGCGTAGTGTTTATACTAAAATATTCATCAATTTTATTTGATACAAAACTAAGAAAAGCTTCATCCTTAAGCCATTTTTGATGTAAGCACCATCTAGGAGGGTCTACCCTTAAATTTTTTTGAATATATTTTATATTACATGAAGCATGGTCTGAAATTGTGATACTATCGTAGGTACAATCTAAAATTTTTGTCAACAGGTCTGCAGAAACCAAAAAGTAATCTATGCGAGAATATGTGTTGAAAGTTTTAGAATAACAAGAATATGCTGTAACTGTAGGGTTTAAATGACGATAGACATCCACTAGCTGTAATTCCTTCATAAAATCCTGGATGACTACTCTGCTTTTACAATGAGTTTGGTCAACTCCCGAGAATCGATCTAGACGAGGATCCAAAACACAGTTCCAATCTCCACCAATGATAATCTTTCCTGGGAGAGAGGAAATAGTTAAAAAAAATATTTGTAAAAAAGCGGTCATCGTCGTTATTTGGTCCATATATATTCACCAATTTAAATGTTTCGTGTAATATAGACCCCTGTATTATCAAATATCTTCCAAATTTGTCTCTTATAACGTTTGTAACATGAAAAGGTACTGATCTATGAATTAAAGTAATAACACCTCGAGCTCTAGATGTGAATGAAGATGCATATAAAGATCCCTGCCACCTCCTGCTTATTTTAATATTGTCCTCCTCAAGAGGATCTGTCTCTTGTAGAAAAACAATTTTAGAACCCAAATCTTTTATTTTGTTCATAACTTGCTTGATCTTTCTAGTTTTTTGTAGGCCCCTGCAATTCCAGGAAGTATATTGAATCTCATATTTCTGTGTCATCTAAGCAAAACCAAAAATACATAATATAAATGTGCCTGAGAGGAAACAAACAGTAGAACACTGAACATGAACTAAAAATTACAAACAAGAGAAAAACATCCCAACCCTTCCCAGCTACCTGGGTTTTCCCCTGAAATACTCTGCTTCCAACCGCTGACATATCAAAACATGTCTTACCAGACACCTGCTTTACTGTTTAGATTATGCATCCTTTTAAGAACAATATCAATATTTGCTCCAGTTGAACAATAAAAAAGGTAAATAAAAGCCATGGCCTATAAAACAATTTACATTAAAGATCGATCTTATTATTTACTATTGGCAAAAAAAAAAAAAAAAAAAAAAAAAAAAAACTAAATAAGCACCAAATATGTTACCGAAAATGCCAGAAATATGTGCTGTTATCGCCAGTACCTGTAAGCCAGTTAGTCTGTTTCTTCCGTGTCTGTCTGGCCTCCGCTGGGGAAGTGAACTTATGTACCTTCTCCTTGTACGTCAGGATCAAAGTAGATGGGGAAAGAATGCCATGCCTCACCCCAAGTTGACGCAGCTGTTCGCGGACACCGTCAAACTGCTTGCGCTGTCGATGCACCTCCGTGGCGACGTCAACGTAACAACTTACTCGCTTGTTTTTGAAGAGAAAGTCTTTCTTTGACTTTGCGGCTCTAAAAACCATTTCTTTCTGCTTGTAGTTTAGAAATCTCATGATTACAGCCCTCGGTGGCGCATCTGGATCTCTCCTTGGTCCAACGCGATGTGCTCTTTCCAAAACTAGCGGAGAACGCAAAGGGTTTAGATCCAGCGCGTCGGGCAGCCAGTTCTCCAAAAATCCGCACATGTCTGAGCCCTCACTGTTTTCAGGGATGCCGACCAATCTGAGGTTGTTCAGACGTGATCTCATTTCCAAATCAATCATTTTGTTTTCAAGGAGTTTATTTCTCCTTTGTAAACTTTCAGCTACAGCTTTCAAATCAACCTGTTCGTCCTCCACGGTAGACAGCCGCACCTCCGCTTGAGATAGCCGCTCGGTGCATTCGGTTACCTCCTTCCTCGTGTCTTCTATTGCATTTAGTACGTTGTCAAATCTGCCTGTAACCTCAGCTTTCAGGTTACGTATCTCCCCCATTATTTCGTCTTTCACCAGATGCAGTTGGTGGTGGTCTTTGACGTATGACATCGCGGCACTGTCCATGTTATCCTTGGTACCCTCCATATTAGCTGTGGATGTAGCATTGCTAGCTGTAGTAGCATCCGTCGTAGCAGTGTTAGCTTCCTTGCTAACGGACTGGTCCAAATTATGCTGGCCAAAGTTTGTTAACTTAGACTGCGTTGATGCTTTTGGCTTGTTTTTCGTCCCTTTCCCGCCGCCTGACATTTCTACGTCGATTTCCACACTTTTGGAGCGCTTTGAGGACCAGATTTAAGGATTAAGCAGGATTGTTGCAGAGAGCAGATTCGAACGTGACTTTCTAGATCACGGCCATCTTGGAAGTTCCGGTATAAACTATGTTTAGGTGAACTTCCACAACCTACTGCAGTTATTCTACATTGACCTGCAGCCGGAGCCGACTGAGACTGGCCGCCTGGGAGTGCTTTAGGACAGGAGAGGCTCCCGCTGCTCCTTCCTTACAGTAACTGCAGAACAATATGTGCCTTCAAGTCAGTCGCCAAAACACCAGAAAAGTCTCTAATAACTCCAGTAAAAGTTGATAGATTTGTCGCTTTTAACAAAAAAAAGTCTCCAGATTTAGGGAGAAAGTCTCCAAGTTGGCAACAGTGTCTGAATGAAAGCAAAGCGGCTGTGGGAGGAGTTTACAGCACAGCGCTGCAACGCCAGAGACGCTCGATTAGCAGCTGAAGACAGCAGGAGAGGAAACTGCAAAGAGGAAAATAATCACACCCTTTTATTTTTATCATCGTTGAAAACCCAGATCGTACTGAGATTAAAATCCCATTAATCGTCCAGCCCTTATGGGCAGTAACACCAGATAGAAATGTTCAAACGCTGAAAATCTCTCCATCTTCCAGCTGATCGGTCTCATTTGTCTTTCGGTGCTACTCCATCTCTGTAGCAGCAGGATTCCCTGCAGAGTGACTGACAGCACACCAAGTTTAAATCACATAAACATGAGAAACTACCACCACTGACTGACATGCAGCCCAACCTACTTCTTTTCCTCCCAATTACCCCAGTTACACGTTTATTTGCTCAGTTATGGGCTTTTGGGGGGGGGATCAGTATCAAATATGCAGCCTGTGATTCTAAGAGAAACAGTGGATGTGGGTCATAAGACCGCATGCAGGGATTATTTATTTTCTGTTAAAGATATTAATTATATTTTATTTTTTTACATGGACTAAATGAATATGTGCTCGCCTGGGACGTGTCAGAGCTAAGGCGAAGTGGGAAGAGTAAATCCACATTAAGGAGAGAGAGAGAATGTACAAATACTCAGGTTTGACATTGTAAATCAGCGTCAGGTCCAGGCAATGATGTCGCCAGACACTTTTTACAGTCCTCCTCAGCAGAACACTTCTGTACTATAACCTCCTCTGTGATTCCAACATCAACCTCTCGCTCAGATATTTTCTTCAGATCCAGCAGATAAAGCTTCCAGATTTTCCCTTCATCAAAAGTCCTGCATGACGATGCTGTAATAAGCCGCTAATGCTCTGAAATATGCGTTTGTACTTTCACTGTGTGCAGTGGCGCGAGCACAAGCACCAGCCTGCAGACTGACGTCAGGTCATCACACGTCTGAAATCAGCCGGATTGTATCTAAGGTTAATCCCGTCACATGAGGAGAGGGTAACGAATTACAGAACAGATATCAGAAGTATCAGACAAATCAAATGACTGAAAAATAGCACCATTCCTTAAAGAAATCCAAGAAGGATGTCTGTTTGGCCAAATGATCATTTTATAAGCAGAAAACAAATAACTTCCATTTGAGCATACTTTATACCAATATAGAATATATTTAGTTGCTTCTATCAACATCAGCATCTCAGAAGCAGCAGTGTGGAACTGTGATGGTCATGTGACCCTCCAGCTGGTCTACGGAGGTTTTCCAGCGTTTCTATCCATCCAGGAGGTTTACAATCCAGACACAACATGTAGCGTTTATTCAGAGACTCTAGATGGTAAATCCATCATTATTCATCACATCTTTCTCACCATCACCACCAGGGTGGAAAATCAAATTTAAAAAAATAATAATCGAATATCGGGATTTAAAAAAAAAAAAAAAAAAAAAAAAAATCCATTAAATTTTTGTCATTTTATTGGTTTTTTGGGGATTATAGCAGCAGAATGATGGTCTGGCTACTGTGTTGTTTATTCCGAACTGAAACCAAGAAAAATGACGAGCAAAATAAAGTTTTCTACATTTTTTTGGTTGTTTTTAGTTAGCTAACTGAGCTAACAGCTAATGGAGGTAAGCAGGCTAAAGCTAAGTCACGTTTGTTAACCAGCTAAAAACAGCGGTTGTTCTACGTTCTTCTGACATGAAGTGGGAGATCGGGTACCTGTCAATCAAAAGGACACGCCCCTAAATATGCAGAATTTTTAGATTAAATTACTTTTAAACGGGCGAGTTAGAAAAAAATTCACTCCCCTCACAGTGGTCATGAAGGTAAACCTGACCTATTAAACCTAAAATGGATTTTTAAACCAGGCTGTAAACATGTTTATTCCTGCTGTAAACATGTTTATTCCTGCCGTGAAGTTGGTCTTTTTAACATGGGAGTCTATGGGGATTTGCGCTGTTTTGCAGCCCCTAGTGGATGAAGGGGGAACTGCAGTTTTATGCACTTCCTCATAGGCTTCACTTTTAACTGCCGGAGGTTGCCGCTTGACTGTTAGTAATAAAGTTTTGTTCTTGTGGTTGCCCATTTATGCTGCCGTCTATTCCTTTGACATCATTTTGGCCTGATTATCTGACAGCTGAGGCTGAAAACATCGTTTCTGAATGCTGACTGGGATTAAATGGTTCAGCTTCTACATGAACTTCTACATTAAAAAGCAGGTGGCCTACTTAAAAGCAAAAACTGATTTAAGCACAAGGAAAGTGTGACTTTTTGTTGGTAAATGTATTCATCAGGACAACTGTAGAAAAAATATGTGCCTTTGTTTCCAGTAAATACTCTTTGTTGTTGTCTACAGTGCAGCACTGAGCCAAGACAAGGGTACAGGAAGTGATGTCAGTCTATATGCCAGTTAGGGACAAATCTGATATTCCCACAGAGCCATTTCCGTAGACAAACAAACACAACCTTCCCCTGTGTGTGTACACACACACATGCCTAGTTCCCAGTATTCCTGAAATGATTGTGTACTCCCAGATGTAAAAGAAAGTCTGAACCTAAACGTCTTCTGAGAATAAAAACATCAATAGACGAAGACAATAACAGATATTTCTGAATAAACAACGTTATTCCAGTGATGCGGAGATAACGCAGCAAACACAAAAGCAGCACAAAGGAGCTTCAATCTTCTCTACCTAAACCCTATTGTGACATTCCCATATGAAGAATGAGATTAAACCAATCCCCTGCTCTCTTTCCTTTTCCTGCAGGACACAATTCCCAAGGATCATGAACCACGCAAACCAGTTTAGGGGACGTAATATTCTACCAGCTTGTGTTTTCCTAAGGGGTTTTGGACTTAAAAATCACTAGCTCGGCAGTGTTGACATTAGCACAGCCTACTCACCCCTGAAATAGAGCCACTACTACAGGAAGTAAGTAAAGCCTTTCATAAGGGTAGTATAAGTTCACTTCACCGGCCGGCCTATGAAAAAGGGATTTATCTCTGGACTGTAAAACTGGAGGCATAAGAGAAGCAAGCTGGAAGGGGATGAAGGGAGGAGGGCAGGGGCTGAGCCCACACTCCACAAGAGAAGTCATAAACTCCCTCATCAAAGTGTGAAATGTGAAGTCAGATACCCCACAAATCTGTATGCAACTCAATATCACCCAAACACTCTTTATTCCTCCAACCAGCCAGGTCAGATGGTATATAACGGAAAAAACATCTCAGACAGTATTTTGTGCAGATTATGTTGACTGTCTGAGGAAGAAGAAAGGAATCCAGACGAAGATTAATTCCATTTGCGAGGATGTTAGCAGGTATTCACACGATTAATTACAACCCTGGGAGCAAAAGGACATTTAATTCAAAACAAAGTGCAGATTTTCATTTGTAAAGGTTCATAACAATATATATGGTAAAACCAGGGCTGGGCGATATGATGATATATATTGTTTGGATGATGGAAAAATGGCCATCGTTTCATATGAGGCTCTATTGTTTACGCCACGATAAGCTGCTTTACCGCAGTACTTTATGTCAAGACACGCTTTACGACATGCATGCTGCAATATATAACAAAACATGGAGGAAGACGGTAGCAGACGTGTTTCAGAGGATAATTCACTAAAAGATGAGCAGCCAACCCAAACTGATGCTCTTGTTCCTAAAAGAGAAATTTCTGTCTGGATGCGGTTTGGATATAAAAAAGACCGGCGTGGAAGTGACAACAGACTAGCTCACAGTCCCAACAACGGACTCCGACACAACTAACTCATTTTATCACCTGCAGGAATCAGGATAAAGAATAAAGAATAGAGTCAACCAGCAAAAGCAGCGTCAAGTTGAGGAGAAAGCTCAGAATAAACTCCAGACGCTGCAGCAGGTGTTTACCTGTGGAACGTCATACGGCCATAGTTCCCCCAGATGGAAGGAGATCACTGCTGCCGTTGCCTAGCAACATCTAATACATAACTGATGGCTGACAACATTACACAAAAAATTTTATATAGTTATGGGGATATAAAATGAGTGATATCATGATATAAGATTTTAGTCATATCGCCCAACACGAGGTAAAACAGCTTGTCTGAGGTCCAAGCAACACACAAGTCCTCAATCTGGAAGCCCATTGGTTCTCCTCCAACATATCAAATTTACCCCTATCAAACAATACCATTACTTCATGGTACTTTTCATTTATACTGATACCTTCTGTGCATTCCCGTTTAAAAATGCCAGACATTTTAGCTTATTGAGGCCACTTTAATGTGAAACAACATGTAGATGCTGAACCAACTTAACCCCAGTCAGGACGCAGGCGTGATGCTTTCAGACTCAGTTGTCCATTTCTGTGACTAAAATAAAATAAATGTATTAATATATAGCAGCATAAACCAGAAGAAGAAACTGTATTACCAACAGTACTTTGCAGAAATTTAAAGAAAAACATTTTTTCCACGTCTTCCTGCCACTATCTACCTGCTATCCTCACTGCAGCACCTCCACCTCAGCTGCATCCCAAACGTCTTCTTGGCTTTATTCCAGCCATAGAGGATCATTATTTTCCTGCTTTTCTCATCACTTGTTGATCTTTGGCTGCTCCTGATTGGACGTTACTGTCTGACTCTGGTTATTAATTATTATCCCAAACTAATGTAGTGAGCACCTGTTGGGAAAACATCAACAGTTTGGACCAATTACAAGCACCATCTGCAGCCACAGTCGGTAGGAGAAGGCAGAAATTGGTGCGTTACTCCCTTCCTCCAAATACAGACATAAATCAGAGGGCTTTGAAGAGAGGGATGACAAGGCCGATTCCCAAAGGAACATAGGAGCCACTGTGTAAAGCGAGACAGCTGGGAGAGAACAAGCATGTGTGCCTATGACTAAAGACTTTACGGGCTGTGCTACCTTTGAATGTCTTTACTGATGGGTGCCGACATGTGCTGTCTGGACCCATAATATCAAAACCAAAAACGTTGTCAGCGCAGTCACCAAACAAGAAGTGGCTTAAAGGGGCAGCGAATGGATGGAACTAGCCGACAACTACAAGCTGATACAGGATGAGTTGATCACACCAATACAACCTCAGTAGAAACATAACACTAATAAACATGCTTGAGACATTAATATTCATCATTTCTGTTTAGCAGTGCTCAGACTGGGCAGTAATGAGTTGGACTTACATTTAACCATTAGGTCTCACTTTGAAAGAATTCAGTGGAATCAATGAGAGGTGTGTAATCCTGGAATACTGTTGGAGTATTTTCATCAAATACATTTTTAATCTTCCTCCAGTAAGTTTTTATGTGACTACTCTTAACTTCTACTTGACTAATGTGGTTTTAAAATAACCCTGCTCTGACTTGAGTGGAATTTTTGGCTACTTTAGCCACTTCTGATGCTAAATGCTAAAGCAGCTAAAGCAGCGCCATACGGTTGTGTGAAGAGATAGCAGAAGACCAGTACAGGCTGAGACAAAAAGCCTGATATTCTGGGCAAGCGGGAGAAAAGACTGGGAACAACTCTCAGCAGCCCAGAGAAAAGAAAAAAAGCCATATTCTTCGGCAGCAGCTCGGCAGGGGGTTCAACATAAGTCTTAATGTTAAGATTTAGGCCCATAGGGGCAGTAGGGAGGTGCACCAGGGGGTAATTTGTCTTATCCTGTACGATATCAGTCCCGTTTCATTTATCCTGGATTACCTGGCCAGCAAAAACACAATAATATCCGACCACTGGACATGATGAAGAGTCCATCTGAAGAAGGACTTTACATTGGTTCAGCTAAAGTTCTTTTTGTTTAGGTTTTTTCCTTTTCCTTTTTTAACAAAAGTCTCATTAACGGTTAGAAAAACACAATATGTCACCATGTCCATTCTGCTTAGTAATGGTACAGGCTTTAAAATATCTTAAGATATTCATCTTTTTATCATAAAAGCTTTTGTTCTTATGAAACTTTACAAAAACATCCCGCTACAATGAGCTAACCAGAATCCACAGGGTGCCATCAACAGAAAGTAAAGCCTGAAACAATGCCGGGTCTTTGAGCTCGTCAGCGAGCCCAGTGTGAAGGAGCCGGAGAGGTGAGGAAGGCCAAGGCGTACGGTGTTTTCACACACACTGGAAGAGGCCACATTCCTCAGGGCTTCCTCAGCTTTACGATGGGAGGGGAAAGAAGAAGAACGACCTGTCAAACGTCACGCTGCCTCATGTATTAACATGTAGAAAGGAGCTGGGAGGACCTCTCTAACTGGACAGCTGACAAACGGAAAGAGTGATGAATAACAGGCTGGCCGGAACAGACAATAAATAAACTAGGAAGACTTTAATAATACATCCATGTTAAATATAGAATATAAGTACAAAGTAAAAAACTTCAATGTTAACGGACAGGGACGGACTTTCCTCGAGCTAGCTAGACATTTTTTACTGGTTTTAGTCTGTCCGTTTGTATTTTTTTAATCCCAATCAACATGCACATATTTTCATGCAGACATAACATTTTCATGCAGACATCCACCGTTGTCAGATTATAAGGCTGAAATTATGTAAAACGAGTGAATCAATACAAAAAGCAGCATTAAAACCAACCAGAGGGAAAAAAACAGAATTCATTACTAACAGTAATTACGCTAAATGCTAAACTTTCTGCTCGCTTGTTGATCTTTGGGTGCTTCTGATTGGACATTACCGTCATTTTAAGCTCTCTGATTGGTGGAGTCTTACAGGAAGTGTCTTCATCATCATGTCCAGGTGGAAATAGAGGTCTCTTAGCAAAAATGATGCACAGTTGTGTTTTAATAGACCACAGTGGATCTACCCTATAGGGCAATGGGGGTGGCAACTTTTCTTTCTACACTGAAATCTGAGCTTGGGTCCCAGAATGTTAAAACAAAATGATGGCAGTGACATTCGTAATGTGAGCCTTCACTTAAATGTATTTTTTATGATTACAGATCAATCTTACCCCATCAGTTTAACCCAGGATCCTCAATCCTGGACCCCAGGGCTGGTTTTCTGAAGTGTTCTGAAGTGTCCCTGCTGGAACACACCTGACTCTGTACATGTCTGCAAAATGCACATTTTGAATCAGGCGAGCTGCAGTGGGGAACCCTGGAAAGCCTCCAGGACACCGGTCATTGAGGACCAGTGTCCCTGGTTCAACCCATCTCATCGTCTTGATTTAGTCCAGAGGAAAGCTGTAATACATTGTTGTATTGGCATCATTTCTGTTATTACAGCGCTGTACCATGATTTAGTTGATGCGGAAGTTACGATTTTGGCTGCGATGACATAGCCGCTAGCCATTCCCATTAGCAGCAGTGCTCAGGGTGATCTAGTGGTGATCTAGATCGGTGATCGAGTGGCGTTTTAAGGGTGACCCCGTTTAAAGGTGTGTATCACTGCAGCTATTTACAAAAACATTAAGTTGCTCTTTTTATTTTCTCCCTTCTTTTATTTGATAGCTGAAAATCTAACGTTGGACAAACAAATGGAAAAAGCTTTGCGAGTGTCTGTTGTCTACAGCAAGCACCAAACTGAAAGGGAATTGTCGTCACTTTTTTGGACGAGCACTCGTTTTTCCAAAAGGACTGGTCCAAAACCAGGACATGGCCTTTCAGCAGGACTCATCTGGTGGAAGTGGACTGGGGAAGCTGAGGCCCCAGGAGGGGTTTATCTGATGAAAGACACCACCTGGACAGGTTATGTTAGCATCCACCATCAGGCCTTTTTCAGTCATGCAATATATTTACACCAAGGTGAAATCTGAATCCTGACTGAAGGGTAGTCTGAACAGTTTGTTTTTAACTATTTTTACTTGGTTCCTTCATGAAGTCACTGCACAGAACCCTCCTACTTTTACTCTCTCAGCCTCGCTGCCCCCCCTTCTTTCCAAAGAGCTGTGAAACACAATGGAAAGCACACTATCATCGCAGCTGTCTCCCATTACTGCCTCTGACCAAAATTATTTACACTTCTGCTTACTGGAACTATGGAGGGAGAGAGAAGGGGGCGTGATTCGGTTCTACTCCTTCGGATTTGCACAAGCCTCCTCTTAACAGGCGGCTATGACACATGTAATATCTATCTCTGCAGCGGTGCTTGTGTGTGTTTGTGTGTTTCAGCAGAGTGACTAAGTGAGTGAGAGGGAGTAAATCAAAATAAAGGAGTCCACAATTTAATTTACACTCTGCCATTAATTAAAGTGGTAATGCCTGGTTCAGTTAGCAACGGCTCTGCGCAGACTGGGCCAAAGCGACGGCCTCCTACTTGACAGCAGTGTTAAGATAAAGGCTTCCACCACGGGGGAGAGCAGACCTGTAATTAGACTCAGTCAGGACTCCCGTTGCTATGTAAACATCCCGACCGCGATGCCTAGCAGCGCGCCGCCTCTGTGCTGCGCTGCTGCAGCTCCTCAACATGAATCACAGGGTAACATCTGGTTTAGCGTGCTGGAAAGGACTGTCGGTTTGGCACGTCGTGCGTGTGCGGAGCGTGTCGATTTGGACCAGACGACCTATGCCTGCCTCCATCCTCTCTCTCCTCCCCCCAACATCCCCCTCTCCCCCCCTAACATCTCTCATATTACAGCAGTTGCACAATGCATTCTGGCAGTCCTGACTCTCGCTGACCCAAAGCAAGCATTGCAAATATGGAGACAAACCTTCTGCTCAGAATGGGAGGAAAAAAGTTTAACAACGTCTTCTGGCATGGAGGCGACTCTCGTCTGCCAGTAGGATACAAAAATCCAGACAGAAAGGACTGGTTTGCGTTTCTGGAAAGCTGAACATTAAGTCTGAATCCTTTTTATAATTTATGTGATCGTCTGCACTCAACAAATCAGCATTAACAGTGTGGTCATCTTACATCTCCCATTTCTTTCCCTTTTCTTTTTTTAACGCTGAGCCACCAGCATCCTCCTGGAGCTGTTTTTGGCAAGTGCTTTAAATTAAATCTCTGGCATGGCGCTCCGAAACGCAGAAAAAATGCCCAATATGTCCCCACCCAAAATTACAGTCATAGTGAGCTGAAGAGGGCGGCCACAAAATGGTAAACATGTAAAAAAAAAAAAAAAAAAAAGGAGTTAAACAGCGAAAAAGCACAGGATTGAAATATAGATGTCAAGGTGCTCACAGTCTGACTTTTAAGAGTTACGGGAGGCTTGGATCCTGGGTTGCATCATGCTGAGAGAGGACTCATTGCAGACTAATGTAAACATTACATAAGAGCTCTCCTGACTTGTTTAAAGGCAGATGTGAATGTTTACACAGATGCTGCAAGATAATAAATCTATCATTAAAGGAAACGGAGAAAGTGAGTCTGATGTGGTTTATTATATGATAGATTTAAAAAAGAAAAGTTAAATTTGCCAGAAGTTGATGAAATGTTTTTCCAACCAGGTTATTAAAAAGTAACTCAATATAGCTTTTCCTTTATAACCACAGTCCTCAAAGTTGGGACTGTTAAGGACATTTACAAATAATTTCATTTTGAACAAAGTTTGCATGAACAATATCAAAAAAACATACGAGACTTGGGCTCACGTTGCATCCATAGACTGCATATAAAAGATGGGCGGAGCCTCTGTGACGTCACCCGTAGGTTTCTGAAGAGCTGAACTGAAGCTCGGTGGGCGGTTCCTACCATCACCATCTTGGTAGAGGCATACGTGTCGTCTCAACCGGAAAACACAAATATGGGCAAAGAGGTGGAGCTGAGAGGGGGGCTGTGAGCGTCATGGTGGATGATTGACATCGAGTGAACTCCGAGCTTTGTGTAGCTAAGAGCTAACCAAGCTAACTTGGAGATAACAGGAGCTAACCAGCTAACAGAGGTATGCGAGCTAAAGCTATGTTATATTGTTAACCGGCTAAAAACCGCGGTTGTTCTACGTTCTTACTTGAAGTGGGAGATCGGGTACCTGTCAATCAAAAGGACACGCCCCTAAATATGACGATCTTCGAGATTAAATTACTTTTAAATGGGCGAGTTAGGAAAAAAATTCACTCCCCCCCAGAGTTGTCATGAAGGTAAACCTGACCTATTAAACTGAAAATGGATTTTTAAACCAAGCTGTAAACATGTTTATTTCTGCTGTAAACATGTTTATTCCTGCCGTGAAGTTGGTCTTTTTAAGATGGGAGTCTATGGGGATTTGCTCTGTTTTGGAGCCCCTAGTGGGGGGCTGAAGTGAAGGGGGAACTGCACTTTTATGCACTTCTGCATAGGCTTCACTTTTAACAGCTGAAGGCTCGTCTATCTTTCATATACAGTCTATGGTTGCATCTGATGGCAGCAACACGTCTCAGAAATGTTCAGAAAGCCCCAAAACAGCTGGAAACGTAACAAACTGTTGGAAGGACAGGTACTTAAGTAAGTAATGAACAGGACAGTAGCATGACAAAGAGCCAGAGTCTACATCGGCAGCTTGAATTTGACTGTTCTGTATTCACAACCTAGAATAAATTGATTTATTTGGACACTCTCTTCCTGTAGTGGTGGGCAGTCCTCTGGGCCAAGCGGACATTTTATTTATTATACATTTTCACTATAGTCACTAGTTGCAATAATCTATATGTTGGGAACATGGTGCAACAAGATGCTGTTTGAGGGGGGACTGTTTTCACTGCTGCACCAGCAAACCAGTAGATCAGCTTGGTTATTGGAGATGTCGCGCAGGGGAAAAGAGTGAAGCAGGAGTTGTAAAAACTTTCTTGAATTTTATTTTACTATATGCACAGCTTTTTGTGAAAAACACTAAAACTAATTATTGACTTAAAAAAATTATACAGGAAAAAAAAAAAGCCATATTTGTTGATTGGAGATATTTTGGTTTTAAAAATGTCCGACGTGGACCAAGCAATGATTTAGCTAAAGTTGAGCAAACATGTGGGTCAATTCACTGTTTAACTGATTCCTCACGATGCAAAGTAACTAATTACCAATCATACAATGTCCAATAATCATTCAGTGACGGTCATCTCCATGAAGTGTCCGAGCAGCAAATGGTGAACAACAGACATCAGGAAGACAGCAGCTAGCCTTGTGGCTACTGCTACAGATTCTGAGATCTACTCATCGGGTTGAAGGCAGCATTTTGGTTTTTATGGACATGAGAACAGACGAGATCTGGATGAGATCTGGAAGTTGTTAAAAGTCAAAACAAAATCTAATAGTAACACTAGAAACACATGTTCCCGGTCCGAGCTAGAGGAGTTTGTTGTTCCCAACTATTACACATTTTCCTGAAGATTCCAGTGAAACATTTAAAGACAAGATGAACAATAGGTTTGATATGTGTTGGACTAATTTATGAATGCTATGAAATAAAACATAGTAGAGATAAATCTGTTAGGCTACTTGATTTAATGGATGCTTAATGTATAAATGTAACCATGCAGTGAGAAGAAAATAAATCTTCAATTATGAAAAATACGTTGAAATTAAAATCAATTAAAACAAATTAGTCAAATTGTTGCACCCTGAATAGTAGGGGGAGGGAAATTACATCAAATATCGGGATTTTTTGCTTCACAATTTTAAAATCAATTTGTTTAAAAAAAAAAAATAAAAAAAAAGTTTCAATTTTTTTTTGTAAAATTTGAAGTTATTATAAATTTTTGTCATTTTTATTGTCTTTATTGATCTTTTTATTTGTCTTCTTGGCCATTTTAATAGCAGAATGATAATCTGTTTTAAGTCTACATAAATCAGCAATATCGAAGAATCATGAAAATCACAATATAAATCGAATCAGCACCCAAAAAAAAAAAAAAAAAATTGGAATTGAATCGAGACAAAAGCATATCGTAACAGTCCTACTGAATAGCAATCAGGTACCAGACATGGCGCAAACCGCTGATGGAACTGACAACTTGCACATCTGGAAAGGCATCGTCGATACCGCCATGCAACACGATGGTAAACGTCGTCCCGTCTAATCTTCTTAATGAGACACGTTGCCACCATCATATCTAAAGCAAGCTCGTATTTTTCATTAAATAATAAAATGTCTCACATGAGGCCATCCAGGCTTTATTAAAATCTGGCCTACAGCTGTTCCAAACGGAACTAAACATGAAGAACATCAGAAACTACGTCAGCTGCCGTAGTGCTCTGGAGGAAAGGGCACTTGGTTGGCTCACTGTAAATATCTGTCCCTTGTGACACAGTATAACAATGCATCTCGCCGTCTGAGGAAGAATTCAGAGGAAAACTTCATGCAGGACTTCATTGTGTTCAAGATCCTGGCATTGTGGGAGGAATTATGTTTGCTCTACCCACAGCCCAAACTCGGCACTCCGCTTTTGTCTGAGTAAAAGTCAGCCCTCTGGAGTGCCGTTCACGTCTCCAGAGATCGGAGAAGAGCTTTTAAAGTAATGACCAATGGCGGCAGCGAGACTGAAAGTATGAAAAATACTAACCACCATTTTTTGGAAGGCTTGTTATGCAACATGCCGTCTTCCTGGCAAAGACTCCTGCACTGCCAGAGAAAAACAACTGAAGCTGGAGGATTCTGAACCCATGTGAAAGAAACCTCTAAGAGAGACATCATGCTACCTGGAAGTCAGAGAACAGAAACCTGTTTTAGGTTCTCCACATGGTGCATGCAGAACTGCAACCAAGCTGTAGCCCTGAGCATTACATTCAGGCCTCTTAGTGTAATATTCTGCTCAGAAAGCGATACGGCCGGCACGCCACACTGCATCCAAACACCACAAACATTTAAAACTCCTCCCACTACCTAACAGATACATGATCCCAAGAACAACCTCTCACCAGAAACACATCAGCAATTCAGACGCTGTTGTTCCAGATGGGGTAAGAAGTAGGTCTGGGCGATTAATGGGATTTTAATCTCAGTACGATCTGGGTTTTCAACGATGATAAAACTAAAAGGGTGTGATTATTTTTCTCTCTGCAGTTTCCTCTCCTGCTGTCTTCAGCTGCTAATCGAGCGTCTCTGGCGTTGCAGCGC
This sequence comes from Telmatherina bonti, assembly GCF_933228915.1. NCBI lineage: Eukaryota > Metazoa > Chordata > Actinopteri > Atheriniformes > Telmatherinidae > Telmatherina > Telmatherina bonti. The sequence continues at coordinate 36,393,504 of NC_136626.1, forward strand.
TGTGCTGTAAACTCCTCCCACAGCCGCTTTGCTTTCATTCAGACACTGTTGCCAACTTGGCGACTTTCTCGCTAAATCTGGAGACTTTTTTTGTTAAAAGCGACATCTAGCAGCTTTTACTGGAGTTATTAGAGACTTTTCTGGTGTTTTGGCGACTGACTTGAAGGCACATATTGTTCTGCAGTTACTGTAAGGAAGGAGCAGCGGGAGCCTCTCCCGTCCTAAAGCACTCCCAGGCGGCCAGTCTCAGTCGGCTCCGGCTGCAGGTCAATGTAGAATAACTGCAGTAGGTTGTGGAAGTTCACCTAAACATAGTTTATACCATTGTCAGTGACAACTGGCTGCATTATTTTCCTATACATAGTTTGGCGAGTTAAACACTGTAATATCCCTCCGTTACGGGGCGTTACCATAGCAACGCGTTAACCAGCTGGTTCAGATCAGCTGTCTTTTAACAGGTGAATGAGAGAAACGCGCTGCAGCCTGACAGCGGTTGTTTGGCATAAAACGTACATCCAGGCCAACGTAAAATAGTTCCTATATAAGAGGTAAAAGTGGATTAAACAACTCGTAACCATCCATTAGACGGTTATAATGTACGACACGGAGTCTAGAACACCACGACGCGTAGCGTTGTTTAATCCTTACTTATATTTATCTATTCAGTTTACATCAGTATTTGGACTCTGTCAAGACAAAGGTTCATGTTTGTTTGTTTTCTAAAATTTGCAGAATCCTAAAGACATTGTTTAAAAGCCACGGTTTAATGTTAAATATATTCATGGTGTTAAAGATAATGGATAATCGTGTTAAATAATCAAGATCTCAATTTCAGTCAAGCTCATTTCATCAGCCCAAGTAAAAAGCCTAAAAACTCTGGGCTTTTTGGCTAAAGAAGCATTTCCAGAGTAAGTTAGGTACCAGTTCTCCAGCTCCCAACACCACAAGCCCTGACAAGCCGAGTTGGAAATGAGCAAGGAGGATCATTAGTCACGTTTTCCCTCAACAACCATGAGGAAAAGTCTCCAAACAGCCTGCTGAACGAACTCCGATATGCTGGAGCAATGGCTCAACAACTACTGGGAATATTTCCAGAGAACCTGGCAGGTATTCCAGGATCCGACTGGATGAGCATTCATGTTATTTTCATGTGGAATTTCTCTGCATCTGTTTAAGACTTGGTGCTGAAATTCCTGCTTCCAAGCAGTTTCATCTAATGACAGACAGGTTCTTCATCCCATCATCTGCACCTCTTGGCAGACGTTGAGTCACCATGTTTACCTGCTTTTCAGACCCCATTTCACCTTTTAGGATAAACCTCGGTTACTATAGAAACGAGCATTTCCGACAGGGTCCAGCGGTCCTTCATGTGTCCGCTAAGTCAACCTCTCAACTCCAACAACAGCTGACATTTAAAACTTTAAACATTTTGCCAATTTGAATGCAAGCTAATGCAGCTGAAATCAAAGCGCAGATGTTTTTAACCAAAGTGAATGATGGCTTTATCAGATGAAGCTGTGATTACACAATCAGGTTTTTATTGGACCACAACCACATCAGTTCGTAATGCAACATTTTTCACTCGCATTTTCAGACTTTTCTCCTCTTTAGCGACACAAATAGAAAAATACAGTAAAAAGAGCCTTTTTATTGGTAATTATGCTGTATAAAAATACAGCAGAGTAGAAAACAGATGAGCTGGAATAGAGAAAAATGTCAATATGACGTCAGGAAAATGTTAATTATGGCTACATGAAGCAACTTTCTGCAAATAACAAGATACTTGTAAAAAAAACAACATAAATAATACATTTAAATGATAAATATAGCATACCAGAAAACAGAAATATACTGAAAATAAATACATTTTAGTTTGATTTAAATATAAATAAACTACCAATATTTCATTTTTGTGTAAGTGCTGATTAATTTCCTAATCAGCATCTAATGGTAACACATATTTTACACACACATTTCACCGTTATGGGTAACCCCACAGCTTCACATGATACCTGGCAAAAATATGTAAATTTCCTGCTTCTGTCTACGATGAGAAACCAGTTCAATCTGATAAAATCCAGTTAAAATGTTAAATGAAATTCTGCTGAAAGTGGCGTTTTGGGTCCCGAAGGTCCCCAGAGGAATTATCTGATACTACATTGCAATACTAATGTCATCAAATCAGTTTTACTGCCAATCTTTGACACATCCAAGACTCAAATCCCTAAAATCCCTACCACACACACACACACACACACACACACACACACACACACACACACACATTTACTAAATGGAAAATAATTCATGTGTTGCATGTTGTTTTGATTAATCAATAACTTAAGTGCATAAACGGGCATTTCTTACTGAATGTTTGGTGGTTTTAAGCAGGTCTGAAGTTGTTCAGCGATTCATGAGAAGAAAAGTATGAAATAGTTTGTAGGTATGATGAATTTATGTCATTTGTACATTTCTGGGTCCCCAGAAAGAGTCTTGCTAATCTCCAACATTTTCAAGATGAATGACCACCAGAGTTGCACCCCCCCGACTACTATTTATCTTAAGGGAAATAATTCAGTTTTTGTAGGTTTTGTTTAAATAAAAAGACTGTAATTAAAATATTTAAACAGGCTTTTGGGTTAAAATGATTGAACGTTTGGTGGTTTAGAGACAATCAGAAGGGACTTCGTGTTGCTCCGGTTTAGCAGTTTTTGTGCGACATTTCAGCCACAAATGAAGGCACGCCTGTCTTATTTAGGTGCGACAAGAGGTAACAGAACCAGAACTATCAGAACCGCGGCTCCAGTGTTTGAAAATATGAGAAATTGTTCGTGAATGCACATCCATCAGGATGAGGCTGCAGCGTGCTGCATCAGACAAACATCCACGTTTCTAAGCATTTAGCAGCATCGACAACTCGTTCCAGCCGACCTGACAGAGACATGCAGGCATCCTGAAGGCTTTTATTCTCAGATTGAACTTGTCAGCACTTTCTTGGATGCAAATCTCTCTTACTTACGACTCTGACATGCACCGTCTTGAGAGACACGCTGGGAGAAAGAGTGGAAAATCCCATTACATGGGTAGAAGTTGAGTCTGGGATTGGTTCTTTCCTGATGTGGGCTTCTTCCTCACTTCAGGTGTTTGTTTGGAAGTAAACAAACATGTGTGCCGTGTAACGGTTAACGTGAGGTAAACTTACCTGCAGACGTCAGGCAGCATGTTGCCAGAAGTATCAGAGGAATGGGAGATCTGGTAACCATGTTGTTATCCTGCAGCTCCCAGTATGAAGAAGGTGGGTGAACTGGCCTGTAAATGGCTCCACAGGAAGTTACCTTCAAGCTCCAGCTGCAAAGTGAACACAAATACAAGACGTCAACCAGAAGAAGGAGGTTAAACCAGCAGCGAGCTGTGGGAGAGATGGGATGGGAAGAGGAACAACAGCTTGCAGGCCCGGGCATTTATGTGGGGGGGGGGGGGGGGGGGGGGGGGGGGGGGGGGTTGTGCATGCTTTAAAAGGGCCACACCGCACACACCTTAACAAGCTGGTGGAGTGTGGCCTGGATGCAGAGAAGCTGGAAAACACAGCCGACTATGACACAGATAATCATCACGGTTTCACTGAGAGCAAGGAAACACAGCGACTTCCCAGTTAACAGCTCAGAAACACGGTGCTAGTCCGCATAAAGCTAACCCTAAACATCCCCACGGACACCGGTTTCCAAACAGCTGATTCAACCGTTCAATCAATCAAAGACACTTTATTCATCCCCGAGGGGAAGTTCAAGGAAAACCAGAAGCAACAGGGAGCCGCATTTCAGGCAAAAACTGCACTTTGGACTCCATATTAAATGATTAACACGTCTGCTTTTGGTCTGATGAAGAAAATCTTTATCTAAGGGAGAAAATAAATGTTTTAAAGTAAACCATTCATAAAGTGGTGGTTAAAGACTTCAGGACTATAAATAGATGTGTTAAAAGTCTTTAGAGCTGACAGAACCAGCTGTGCATAAAAGCCGTCTGCTCACTGAATAGATCACCCTGAATTATCAACATTAACCAGGTGGACAGAGAGGAGCTACAGCACATCACCGATACGCTTCATAAGCAGCTTTCTAAGTGATGCAAGAAGCAAAACAAAAAAACCTGAAGCAGGTTTGCTCTGTTTTAAAAAAAAAAAAAAAAAAAAAAAAAGATCTCTGTATTCTTTATTTTGTGCTTTTTCAGAAGAAAATTAGCAGCTAAATTATGTGAAAAATTCCCAGATTTAGCACTGAAAACAGAGAAGTTTCAACCATTCTAGCCAATAATCCTTCCTCCCATGCATGATTGATGTGTTGATTCAGTGCACGTACATGTAGAGGAAAATAAAGAAATGTGTGTGTGATGGGTAATGATACACACAGAAGCAGATAAACTGTGGTGTTCAGTGTAAAAGAAATCCGATAAAGTCATCATTTAGTCTTATTCTGGATTGTTTCCAGTTAATTCCTGCAGAAAAAGCTGAACCTTTTCCTTCCAAAGACAAACCCCTTCTTTGAGATCCCCCGAATCCTCCGCGGCCACAAAACTGGAACTGTTACTTACATCAAACGACACAAGCATGCGGTGAAGGTGCTGTGACGGCAGCTGCGTGGAAGAAGCAGATGTGCATGTAGGCAAGTCGTGGTGAACCAGAGCGCATGCAGGGGAAGCGATGCACACAGGGCTTCTAGGTGCACGGCTCTGCAGAGCCTGCGCAGGACAAAAGGGGCTTTCACCGCATGACTAGGAAGTCATTTTGTAAGATCTTGACAAATATTACACATTCAGCTTATCTGTTTGATTTATGCTGCTCCTCCTTAACCTTCATCTCCTCACTGACTAAACAAACGGAGCTGTGTTGCAATGTCTGCGGAGACAAAAAGAGCGATTCGGAGGAAAACTGAAGTTTTCACTCTGGTCGGGAGATTTTTTTTAAGACTGTTTTGGTTTGAGAGTTAAACTCTGAAGCTCACCGCTACGGTGCTGGTTTTTGTTGAGGCAACAGATCAAAAGTCAGCCCATGTGACTTCTTCTCAACCTTGACAGTCTTAAGCTGAGCAGCTTTTTTTGTTCCAAAGAAGATCTGGAAAGTCCATCAAGACATGCAGAGCGCTGACCGAGCGCACTGCACACCACTGAAACCAAACTGCATACTTGTGGTAGTTTGAGTGTTAAAGTCTTGGCGTGTATATCGGCGTGGTCGCTGCAGTCAAGTCAGACCAGACTGCATTCACCATGTTCCCCCGATCACGCCGCACAACACCTACAGATCTAATACAACATGCAGCTTCACAAACAATCTGATATAAAGCAGGCTTAGATGTCATAAAAAAGGCAAAAAAAAATGCATTTAACACTTTAACATCTGAACCTATTTACAATTCAGACATCCAGCTTAATCTAAATCATGGTTGTAGGGATGCTGGAGCCTGACAGGCGAGATGCAGGTACACCTGGACAGGTTAACCAGGCCATCACAGCATCTACAAATAAATAAAAAGGATGCAAAGTAACAAGGCAGTCATGTTTAAGAGATGCCTCCCTTGTGCAGCACGGTTTGTCACACAGACAACTCAACAAGACAAAAACAATTAGAAACTAAATTCATTCTGGGTGAAAAAAAATTATTTTTAAAAAAGTCAGGAAAGTTGAAACTTGAATAAAATACAAATACAGGACAAAATAAAACAAATACATAAATAAAAAAAATTTAATAAGAAAAAGATAACAGGAAAACTAAAAAATAAAGACAGAAAAAAAAACAATAAATAAGAATAAATAAATGAAAAATAAAATCTTAAGCTACAAGTGGTTCCTAAAACATTTATGATAAAAATGTTAAAAATCATCTTGAGTGACCCTGAAGCAAAGGTTCTGGTATTTCTCCACCATCTGCTCAGACATGACAGCTGCTGCACGGTGCTGGAAGTCACATTTAGTTCAAAGCTGAAGGTTTCTGTGAGGAACCAGCATCAGCTCAGATCATTCAGGGAAGAAAATCAACTTAAAAACACCTGACGTGTGACACGAGGCAGTTTCTGAACCTGCGTGTTTGGCAGAAATCATCCTAAACCAGCTAAATGCTGATGGCTGTGACCTCTTCGTGCACGTGGAGAGAGTTTTATGTGTTTTTCCTTCATATAGCACCATGTTGTTTCTACATGGAGACCGTTTTAAGCCCTTTTTCCTTCATGTTGCACAGTTTTAAGCCCTTTTTCTTTCATGTTGTTTCTGTCAGTCACGTTTATCTTCACGGCAGCGCGTGCACATCCTCAACATCCTGCCAGCAGCGGCTCGGAGGAGAAACTTCACCGTAAATGCTGCTCTGATCTGGACACACACCCAGTTTGCCTGTTTTTCTTTCCTCATTTTTACATGGTTTTCATGTGAATCCAGACCAAAGCCAGCAGAAAGCGCGTTAAAAAGCCGAGAGTTTACAGTTTAGGTTGAGGAAGAGGAGGAGAAAGAGCTGTGTGTTCGGCTTTAACCTGAACTAAAAATTTTATTTCAACCTTACCGACATGTTTTACAGGTTTCCAGAGTTCAGGCTGAATAAAGTGTTTAGTAAAGGTGAAAAGAGAAGCAGAACCAGGGCGGACATACCATGCAGTCTCCAGAAAACTGGGCTGAAGTTGAAGCCGCTCCGCTGTGACGGTAAAGCCCCTGTCGTCTCGCGAGCACGTGCACACCGTCACTATAACGGGGTAAAAACCGGCAAACAAACAACCGACGATGTTAAAACGCGAAGACGAGCCGCCACCACCTCCAGTTTACTCCGTTTAACCAGGTTTATCTGCCTTTACTGACGGCTCCATGGAGGGGCGGGGCTTAGAGGGGGGGACGAGCTGTGCGCGAGGGTCTGCCCCGAGGTGGAGCGCGCGCTCCCTCCAGGATAGATAGGCACGTTCTTCTTCTTACCCACCAACTTCTTAGCTATATTTCCATAAAATGTAATGCAGTGTGTAGTTGTTATGAGTGAGAGTGCGCATGCAGTCCCATTACAATTCCCAACTGTCTCATCGCGTGCATGATGGTGGTTCCCAAACTGGGGGGCGGGCCCCCCAAGGGGGGACCAGAGTTATTACCTTAGACTGTGTATGAAACATGGACAGAGCCTCCGGCAATTAAAAGTGAAGCCTATGCAGAAGTGCATAAAACTGCAGTTCCCCCTTCATCCACTAGGGGCTCCAAAACAGAGCAAATCCCCATAGACTCCCATCTTAAAAAGACCAACTTCACAGCAGGAATGAACATGTTTACAGCAGAAATAAACATGTTTACAGCCTGGTACAAAAATCCATCTTGGGTTTAACAGGTCACGTTTACCTTCATGACAACTGTGGGGGAAGTGATTTTTTTTCTAACTCACCTGTTTAATAGTAATTTCATCAAAATTCTGCATATTTAGGGGCGTATGCTTTTGATTGACAGGTACCCAATTTCGTAGAACAACCGCGGTTTTTGGCCGGTTAACAATGTGACTTAGCTTTAGCCCGATTACCTCCGTTAGCTGGTTATCTCCAGAGTTTCTTCGATGTCAATCATCCACCATGACGCTCACAGCCACCCTCTCAGTTCCACCTCTTTGCCCATATTTGTATTTTCCGGGTGAGACGACACGCATGCCCCTGCCAAGATAGCGATGGTAGGAACCGCCCACCGAGCTTCAATTCAGCTCCTCAGAAACCTGTGGGTGATGTCACAGAGGCTACGTCCATCTCTTTATATACAGTCTGTGGTTATCACAGGGAGGCCGCGCCAAGGCTAAATAAAACTTGGGAGTTTTTACACTCGATAAATTTGTAAAAGTACTCATAGAAAATGATGATAAATTAACAAGAGAGACTTCAAGTAATACAAAAAAGAGAACAAACTATGATGGAGCATATCTGTCTCTGCTTGACAAGTAATAGTAATAACAATAGTGGGTAATAATGAGACCAAAGTCTTCTGCATGGACCAAAATATTATCATCTAATGAAGTATGAAGCCAAACAAGTTACACTACCACTTGGGTACTTTTCATCCTGAACATAAAGAAAAGCCTGCAGGTTACTTTAGAAATAAACTATCCAACTATCAGATATAGCAAAGTTGTTTTACTATAGCAGCATAGTCTCACAGAAAACTCCACTCACCTGAAGTAGTTTGCAGAGATTCCTGATTTAAAATGTTTCACACTGAAGCAGAAGAATGGATAATAATACTGACATGGTTTTAATTATAGTTACCTACAATACAGCCACTAAAACTAAAGATGCATTTCTTATTATGTTTCTTTGTTCATCTGACAGGAGGGGGGGGCTCGACATTATCGTTGATGAAAAGGGGGCCCTGCAATAAAAGTTTAGAAACCACTGGCCTAAATACCCAACGCGGCCACGAGATTGGACCCCCTTTTGCCACCAGAGTTGCTTTAATTCGTGGTGTGAAATATTCCAGGAGACACTTTTATCAAAAGTAACACACATGTGAGTAGTGATCAATTAACCAAACACAGGAGGAAGCCAGAATACCTGGAGAACTCACGCATACACGGCAAGGAAAGGAAGGCTACTGGTCAAACCCCTTAGCCAAGGCTCGAACCTGCAACCTTCTTGCTGTGAAACAGCAGTGCAACCAATAAGCCAATATATGAAGATCCTCGTGGTTTTGATCCATATTGCCATGAAGCATCACAGTTTCTGCACATCCAAGATGAGAAAGATGTTTAATATTTGCTTTTTTTTTATCAATATACCAATTTTGTCCACCTCTTGAGTTTCTAAATCGATGTCAACTAATGCAAATATTTTTGGAGAAAGTTGTGCCAAACAAAAATATGTTGTAAAAAATATATGACACAAAATCTCTTATGTGTTATCATTTTGAGAAATATCAGACTTAGCTAAAGAGTTTGATGTATAATATGTGCATATTGTCTAAAAGTTACTGTATGTAAAGAAAAAAAGTAAAACCGATACAATAATTTCCAATTCTGCATTTCAATGTTGATATCAGCCGATAAAATTGGTATACTGATAATATTGGGCATCTCTCATTATCAGAATCTCCCATTCCACCACATCAAGAAGAGAATCTCCTATTCCACCTCATCACCATGAGAATCTCCCGTTCCACCTCATCATGATGAGAATCTCCCGTTCCACCTCATCATGATGAGAATCTCCCGTTCCACCTCATCACCTTGAGAATCTCCCGTTCCACCTCATCACCATGAGAATCTCCCGTTCCACCTCATCATGATGAGAATCTCCCGTTCCACCTCATCATGATGAGAATCTCCCGTTCCACCTCATCATGATGAGAATCTCCCGTTCCACCTCATCACCTTGAGAATCTCCCGTTCCACCTCATCACCATGAGAATCTCCCGTTCCACCTCATCACCATGAGAATCTCCCATTCCACCTCATCACCATGAAAATCTCCCATTCCACCTCATCATGATGAGAATCTCCCGTTCCACCTCATCACCATGAGAATCTCCCGTTCCACCTCATCATGATGAGAATCTCCCGTTCCACCTCATCATGATGAGAATCTCCCGTTCCACCTCATCACCATGAGAATCTCCCGTTCCACCTCATCATGATGAGAATCTCCCGTTCCACCTCATCACCATGAGAATCTCCCGTTCCACCTCATCATGATGAGAATCTCCCATTCCACCTCATCATGATGAGAATCTCCCGTTCCACCTCATCACCATGAGAATCTCCCGTTCCACCTCATCATGATGAGAATCTCCCGTTCCACCTCATCATGATGAGAATCTCCCATTCCACCTCATCATGATGAGAATCTCCCGTTCCACCTCATCATGATGAGAATCTCCCGTTCCACCTCATCACCATGAGAATCTCCCGTTCCACCTCATCACCATGAGAATCTCCCGTTCCACCTCATCATGATGAGAATCTCCCGTTCCACCTCATCATGATGAGAATCTCCCGTTCCACCTCATCACCATGAGAATCTCCCGTTCCACCTCATCACCATGAGAATCTCCCGTTCCACCTCATCATGATGAGAATCTCCCATTCCACCTCATCACCATGAGAATCTCCCGTTCCACCTCATCATGATGAGAATCTCCCGTTCCACCTCATCACCATGAGAATCTCCCGTTCCACCTCATCACCATGAGAATCTCCCGTTCCACCTCATCACCATGAGAATCTCCCGTTCCACCTCATCATGATGAGAATCTCCCGTTCCACCTCATCACCATGAGAATCTCCCGTTCCACCTCATCACCTTGAGAATCTCCCGTTCCACCTCATCATGATGAGAATCTCCCGTTCCACCTCATCACCATGAGAATCTCCCGTTCCACCTCATCACCATGAGAATCTCCCGTTCCACCTCATCATGATGAGAATCTCCCGTTCCACCTCATCATGATGAGAATCTCCCATTCCACCTCATCACCATGAGAATCTCCCGTTCCACCTCATCATGATGAGAATCTCCCGTTCCACCTCATCACCATGAGAATCTCCCGTTCCACCTCATCACCATGAGAATCTCCCGTTCCACCTCATCACCATGAGAATCTCCCGTTCCACCTCATCATGATGAGAATCTCCCGTTCCACCTCATCATGATGAGAATCTCCCGTTCCACCTCATCACCTTGAGAATCTCCCGTTCCACCTCATCACCATGAGAATCTCCCGTTCCACCTCATCATGATGAGAATCTCCCGTTCCACCTCATCATGATGAGAATCTCCCGTTCCACCTCATCATGATGAGAATCTCCCGTTCCACCTCATCACCTTGAGAATCTCCCGTTCCACCTCATCACCATGAGAATCTCCCGTTCCACCTCATCACCATGAGAATCTCCCATTCCACCTCATCACCATGAAAATCTCCCATTCCACCTCATCATGATGAGAATCTCCCGTTCCACCTCATCACCATGAGAATCTCCCGTTCCACCTCATCATGATGAGAATCTCCCGTTCCACCTCATCATGATGAGAATCTCCCGTTCCACCTCATCACCATGAGAATCTCCCGTTCCACCTCATCATGATGAGAATCTCCCGTTCCACCTCATCACCATGAGAATCTCCCGTTCCACCTCATCATGATGAGAATCTCCCATTCCACCTCATCATGATGAGAATCTCCCGTTCCACCTCATCACCATGAGAATCTCCCGTTCCACCTCATCATGATGAGAATCTCCCGTTCCACCTCATCATGATGAGAATCTCCCATTCCACCTCATCATGATGAGAATCTCCCGTTCCACCTCATCATGATGAGAATCTCCCGTTCCACCTCATCACCATGAGAATCTCCCGTTCCACCTCATCACCATGAGAATCTCCCGTTCCACCTCATCATGATGAGAATCTCCCGTTCCACCTCATCATGATGAGAATCTCCCGTTCCACCTCATCACCATGAGAATCTCCCGTTCCACCTCATCACCATGAGAATCTCCCGTTCCACCTCATCATGATGAGAATCTCCCATTCCACCTCATCACCATGAGAATCTCCCGTTCCACCTCATCATGATGAGAATCTCCCGTTCCACCTCATCACCATGAGAATCTCCCGTTCCACCTCATCACCATGAGAATCTCCCGTTCCACCTCATCACCATGAGAATCTCCCGTTCCACCTCATCATGATGAGAATCTCCCGTTCCACCTCATCACCATGAGAATCTCCCGTTCCACCTCATCACCTTGAGAATCTCCCGTTCCACCTCATCATGATGAGAATCTCCCGTTCCACCTCATCACCATGAGAATCTCCCGTTCCACCTCATCACCATGAGAATCTCCCGTTCCACCTCATCATGATGAGAATCTCCCGTTCCACCTCATCATGATGAGAATCTCCCATTCCACCTCATCACCATGAGAATCTCCCGTTCCACCTCATCATGATGAGAATCTCCCGTTCCACCTCATCACCATGAGAATCTCCCGTTCCACCTCATCACCATGAGAATCTCCCGTTCCACCTCATCACCATGAGAATCTCCCGTTCCACCTCATCATGATGAGAATCTCCCGTTCCACCTCATCACCATGAGAATCTCCCGTTCCACCTCATCATGATGAGAATCTCCCGTTCCACCTCATCATGATGAGAATCTCCCGTTCCACCTCATCATGATGAGAATCTCCCGTTCCACCTCATCACCTTGAGAATCTCCCGTTCCACCTCATCATGATGAGAATCTCCCGTTCCACCTCATCACCATGAGAATCTCCCGTTCCACCTCATCACCATGAGAATCTCCCGTTCCACCTCATCATGATGAGAATCTCCCGTTCCACCACATCCCAATGCTGCTCTGCTGGATGTAGATCTGGTGACTGTGGAGCCGTTGGAGGACAGTGAACTCATCGTCATGGTAGAGATGATGTGAGCTTTGTGACATGGTGCATCATCCTGTTGGAAGTTTCCATCAGAAGATGCTCCACTGTGGTCAGCAGCAGGACTCAGGTAGGCTGTGCTGGTTTAACCATGTCATGTTGGTACTAAGGCAGTATTTCTCAATTCCAGTCCTCAGGACACTTTGCCCTGACTGAAGACCGGAGTAGTCTAAGAAAATCTGCTTGCATGTTTTCAGGTAATTTTTTGTCAGGCTGTCTTGCTTTGTTATCATTTGTTGAAGGTGTGAACATTTTACCCATGTTACAATCGACTTCCTGTCTGCACAATGTCGTACCCGCTGGTTTAGTCATGTCCCCTGCCTTACCCTTGACCACCTGACAAGAGTCATTCTCCAGTTTGATCCACAGGCTGCTGATTGGAAACACCCACAAGGCAAGCCCCGCACCTGATGGCTGGACATTACTGCAGATGACCTCTGACAACACAGAGTTACAATGGAGAATCCAGAGAAGCTGGCTCAAGACCCCTAACATTTGAAAAAACTGGTTCACCTGGTCAGCTGAACGCTCATGGGACGCCCCCTTGCAGAAGCTCTAGGTAGAGAGATATGGACAATCAACTGTGTCCGTTTTTATAACCTGACAATATTTACATTCTTGTTGTATTTTGTGTGTAGCTGTTTTTTAATCTGTGATTTAGTAGCTTGTCTTTGTGGTGTCTAGATTTGAACAAAGTCATTATCTCTAGCATTGTCTGTCTTTTTTGCTCTTTTTATTCCACAGAGCCTTTGTAAGTTCTGGCCAAGGACGACAAATAAAAATGAGCCCTTTGGCTAAATCTGCCAAATTTAGAAGTGTTCTTTCATTTAAACTTGCTCAGGTAGGCTGTGCTGGTTAAACCATGTCATGTTGGTACTACGGGGACCAAAGTGGGATGATGTTTGAGTTGCTGCTATGTGATTGGCTGATTAGATATGCGCGTTAACATGCAGTTGGACAGGTGGAGCTGATAAAGTGAATGATGAGCAGGGGTATTTTATACTATTTTTTTTTATTGTTAAATAAGTAACCAAACAAGAGTATCAGCATTGTGTGTTTTTGCCAATCAGTAGTTTAATAATCTTAGAAACAAAATCCAGCCTAAACCTTGCAGAACAACAAGCAGTCATAGTCAGAGATGGGGATTTGATTAGCCTCAGAGTGGGCAGCAAGCTGTGCTCAGAGGTTTGAATAATACAATTAATGCTGCCTGGATTTAGCTCTCTTTAGACTCTGGTGCAAGTGAGAACTGCTGCAGGGTCGCAGATTCCAGTCACAGCAGTGAAATGAGCTTTCTGGCCACAGCTGTTCATTGTCACCACAACAATTAGGCATGCTGGTATCTAAGACATATTGTCAGGCAAATATTACACTTCAAGAGACATTTATCATCTTTGGAATGATATTTTGGTGCTAATGCAGATGTTCCATTTCCTGTTAGACAAACATGACTTTACAGACAAAGCATTGCAGGAAACAAGGAGGGAAATATTAAGCGAAATACAAACCATTGCCATTGAGCCTTTATGAAAAATAATGTCCAAAATAAAAATTGTATAAAGCCCCAAACAAAAAAATATGTACTAACACACATCTAGAGGATGAAACCACTTTTCTCATGACTCTTCTCTGGTCCTCCATAGGGACAACTTTTGTTAGTTTAAATGTTTCGTTTGTTAGGTTATCCTGTAAATTTTTACAGATTTTAGGCAGACAGGAGAATTTATGCAAATATGTTGTGGAAAAAAACCCCCAGAAAGAATAAAACATCACTGCACTTTGGAGTTTCTTACAACTCCATGTCCAAAAAAAGATGGGTGTCTGTGTAAAATGTGAATAAAAGCAGAATTCCATTATTTTAAAACCTCATGAAGCCATATTTTATTCCTTGTAGACCCTAAACAACACATCAGATGTTGAAACTGAGACTTCTTATCATATGATGGGAAATATGAGCTGATTGTGAATCTGATGCAGCAGAAAATCTGTAAAACATTGGAACAGGAGCAACAAAAGACCTGAACCAGAAACAAATGCAGGAGTATTTGACAACTAGTTGGAGTAATTGACAACAAATCAGTAACATGACTGGATATAAAAGGAGCATTTCAGAGAGGCAGAGTCTTTCAGATGGAAAGATGGTCTGTTGTTCACCAATATAAGACAAACTGAGAATCAGAAGGAATCTCTGCACGCATGGGACATTGCTGAATACTGTGTCCACACATGCAGGTTAAAGCTCCGTCATATGTGAAGAGGATCCAGAAACACGCCGTCTTCTCTGGACCAAAGCTCATCTAAAATGTTCTGAGTGGAAACCTGGATGAAGATGTGGAATAGTTTGTGGACAGCATGGACGGCGTGTCCTGCAGACTAAAGAGGAGAGGGAGCATCCAGCTTGTTATCAGCCTGCATCTCTGATGGGATGGGGTTGCATTAGTGCCGATGGCGTGGGCAGCTTCCACATCTGGGAAGCTCCATCAATGCTGGAACATCTGCTCCCATCCAGACAACGTCTCTTTCAGGGAAGACCTTCCACCATGCTGGACCACATCCTGATGGTGGAACAGGAGAACTGGTCTGCTGCAGTCCAGTTTCACCAGTACAAAACATCTGGAGCTTCATGGAAGCAGAAATCCAGCGACAAGGTCCTGTAGAGCAGCTGGAATCCTGCATCAGACCAGAACGGGATGTTTGTCATGTATTCCACGTTCATCCACACTCCAGATCTCCGGTTTAGAACATAAACATGTGTTTTTTAGACTCTGGTGAGACTTTAGTTCTGTCTTTTAATTTGATCTCCAAACAACCTCATTGACAAACACTAAACTGCATGTGGAATCATTTCCTCTTGTTAAATCTCTCATGCGCTCCTGAACAAACACTCTGCTGTGATAACAGCCTCCACTGAAACGGAAGATGCAGCGAGACTGACTGCAACCTAAACGTCGACTCAGTGATTCAGCACTAATTAGACGGCACCTGTGACAAGAGGAAAGGAAACTATTGTTGAGTAAAACACACAAAAACACGTCGATGTGGGGCTCTTGAGAGTTAACAAGCGAATGCTCAAAGGGGTGAAACTGTTTTACAGCTCATACATACGCATGTCTGTTTGTTTACGCTGTGTTGGGGCTGTGAATGCAGCTGAGATGAAGGGGAATAGAAAGTGCATCAAAGACATGAGCAATGCGAAGCTTCCTCACATTCCTGCAGTTTGTATCGACCCAGTTGTTGCACTGCCATTCAGTCATCTGCCACGAAAATGTCCCCAAATTTCAACATATGCAGGACCTGCTAGCTGGACTGTATTACAATCAAATGAGCTTAAATGTGGCCAGTTCTGTGATTTTATATGAAGATATCTATAAGATGTTACAGGTGTTCAGCAGTCATGGGTTGAATTATTTTGATGGTAATGTATGTATGAGACCATGAAAACCAGTAAATATTTATTAAATATGCATGTGATAACCTATTTCTATACAGTCTGGAAGGCCAAAAATCTGCCGAAGTGTGTCCACAGTGAAGATGATTAAATTATATTATTTGTTTTCTACAGAACCTTCTATATTTAACTATTTAGCATTTTCCAGAAGACAGAAAAAAGCATTAAAATATTCACTGCAAAGCAGCATGTACTCCTGACCAGAGGATCTTCAGCAAAACCTTGCATATTTCAGCAAAACAATGCCAAAATAATAGTTTTGTTTGTTTTTTTTAAAATTAAAAATAATTATTTGTGTTCTTTATTCATTCATTCATTCATGTTTTGGAACCTTTAATCCGATGAAGGGTTGCGGGGGAGCTGGAGCCTATCCCAGCAGCCTTCGGGTGAGAGACTCGATACACCCTGGACAGCTTGCCAGTCCATCACAGCCGTGTCTTTATGTGGTTGAAAATGATTAATAAAATATACTTTAAAATGTTTTTTTTTAAAAAAAAAGCTTAAAATCATCATTTATGAAGCAATCTTAAGTTTAAAAGACTAAACAACATGATTCAGTTCAATTTAAGCGCCTTTAAATATCCAGTCCATTTCTTTCCAACTCATTGTTGCTCAACTACAATCTGATAAAACCAACCTGTTATGTGATCAGTCCAATTTATAATAAACCAGTTCACAAAAATAAACACAGAGTAAAGGAAACCATAATTCTATTACACTTCTCTTAAATTTCTCTGATTCAGTTCTCCATCCTGAGTGGCATGAGGAGACGTGGAGAACCTTTATCAGAACCTGAACTGGGAAGGACATCATCTTCCTGCACTGGTTGGGGGAGGAGAGGACGGGACAGAGGGCTCAACATGTAGCTCAACTATAAACCACAGATCCTGCAAGAAATCAAATCAAATCAAACTTTATTTATAAAGCTATTTTTCTACAATAAAATGCAACACAAAGTGCTTTACATGATATAAAAACACAACAAAGAAAATTCATCCCTTCTCACACTCAAACGCATACACACTCATACACACACCCAAACAACATCAGTTTCCAACACTACTCTTAAACATTACGCATACGCCTACCTAGTTATATATTGCTGAGCACAGATGAGCCTGGTAAGGAACACCATCGCAGGAGCCATCTGCACCAGGAGTCGACCAGACCACAGTACCAGGGGCACCGTTACGGTCACCATTACAGAAACTCAACTCAGATTACATAACAGTGAGGTGGTTTTCTTTGATCCAACTGAAATGTAAATACAGCATTTGTTCACTCATTACAAGTTCCATTCAGCAGATGGGGTCACCAAAGCCCATCCTGTCAGCTTGGTGACCCTTAAACCAGTGTTTCTTTAAGCCAAGGCACACCACAAACTAAAATGTTTTGTTTTCTAAAAAGCCCATATGATTAATATAAAGTCATCTTGTCAAAGTGTCTTGAATAGAAATAAGATAAACTCTAGAAAAAGGAATTTTATTATCTTTCACCTGGGCCTCTTTAGATGAACACAGAGCTGCTTTTTAGACCAATCAGGGGAAATTGGATCATTTACACCTGATGATCTCTCTCTCTAGAAAAACTCTGCCTTAAACCCGTTTATGCTTTGTGCAAATGGACAACTCTGGTCCTCAAGAGCTGCAGTCCTGCAGGTGTTGGCAGTTCTCCTGCTGCAGCACACCTGTCTCACATCAGACCTGCTGTAGCAGACTCACGCAGAGCTCGATATCAGTTCCTGCACATGTTAAGAACATGTGAAAAACACATGAATCACCTCAGTGATGTGCATGTGACCTACGTGAACATGTGGAACAGCGGTCTATCTGAGGCAGAAAACTCAGGTTTTGTTCCTTGATGTGTTCTGGATGCAGGGATGACAGCTAACGCGCTGACAGAAGATCTTTTTATTGTGTTTTTTAGTTCTGCTGCCAGACGAAGTGGGCTCCTTGCAGTCGCTATAATTCAACATGAAACAGAATTATTAGCTTCTCTTTAAGTCTGACATCACCTTCACTCTGTTCAGTAAGCTCAGAGGCCTTCAGTTTTCTCTCAGAAACATCAACAAGCCATCCACACCCATGTGTTGTCATGACAACACATGGGTGAAACACATTTAGGATTAGAAGAGTTTTAGTTACAGTGAAAGAGAACGTTGATCAAGGTTAGCATCTGATGCTAACAAGCTAATCCTTCTAATGGCGTAGAGTTTATCAAAAGTGCATCTGATGTCATAATGTTGGAGGAGTTGGTGGACCTGTTGATGATATAAAGGTCAGCATCCCAGAAAGGACTGTTAAACTAAAACTCTGTGTTTTGTGCAGTTGTGCGTTCACATCAAGCGAAGCTGAAGTGAACGCACCACCAACAGTGTAGTGGTCCTTAATGAGCCAGTTCATTCAGGAATAAAATGCCAAATACAATACATTAAATGTTGTTAATGGATGTAAAACTAGGAGTGCAAAAAGAAAAAGAGAAAAATTAAAACCTGAATCAAATTAATGTTAAATTCTGGTCCAGTTTTGGAAGTTATTTCATAAACAGGTGGGCGCTGGTCTCTGAGGCTCACTTTGCTCACTTCACATTAGACACATAAGCTGCCTTTCAGAATAAACTACAGCTGAGCAAAGAGTAGATACAAGTAGGTCCAGATGTCCAAACTCAGTCGAAGGCAGATTGAAAGTGAACAGGCCCCTGGGCCCAGAGTGTTCCAGGGACCCCCTTCTCCACCGCAATATTGTGAAAATTGTGAATGATGCACTGTGAAACGACATTTCCAACATCTCTCAGCCAATGGTACCAATGGCAACACACTATTGGTAGTGATGTAACTATCTGGCTTTCCTGAACATTTAGTTTCATGTCCAAACTGCTGGTGTTTGCCCTACGTGGGCCCCAGGTGGGCGTGGGCCCCAGGTGGGCGTGGGCCTCAGGTGGGCGTGGGCCCCAGGTGGGCGTGGGCTCCTGGTGGGCGTGGGCCCCAGGTGGGTGTGGGCTCCTGGTGGGCGTGGGCCCCAGGCGGGTGTGGGCTCCTGGGCCTGTGCCCATAACTTCCATTGGATAATCCGGCCTTGGTTGAAGGTATGGATTTACGGGTGACAACCCACATGGCGGTGGCGTTTTCGTGATGTGTCCGTGTAGTGAGGTGTAGTGTTGAAACGCCGGCTCAATTTCCTGGTGGGTCAAATGTTTTCTTCTGTGAATGTGTAAAAATAAAGAGATTAAATTTAAAGGTAGGTCTATTTATTTGCACATCACATTTCATGTATAAGACTTTTCAAATTGCTTTATATAAAACATTAAAAGCACTAGTGGTGCAAAGAAAGCTTTAAAAAGTCGTAAAATGCATCAACAAATAGCAAAAAACTCATTAAAATTCAAAGTAAAATCATAAATTACATTAATATTAAAAGCAAAGTTCAAGCATGAAGTCCAAATTGGTTGATTGAAACTATATATATATATATATATATATATATATTAGCTTCTTTTCTGATAAGAGAGTTTTGTTTCAGGGAGGTGTGAGGGGGTCTGGGGAAGAACCAATGTAGCTGCTTCATGCTCTGTTTTCATTTGAAGGTCATGGAAAAGGCGAGGTCGCTGTTGACGCTTGACCCCAGCTTCGACTTCTGAACATCATCATCTCTCACATGCTTTGCCTTTGATCTGACCGACCTGAAGAAGGAAAGATGAGATGATTTCCACCGTAGTAGGGCACTGGTTTTATTGTAAAAATGTGTTTTCATCGCAGCCCAGTCATCCGATCTCTGTTGGAAATGCAGCATCTTCTTTTAATTCAGTTTGAAGCCACACCACATGCTGTTTGGCTGCTGGAAAAACATCTTGATGTGGTTGAATGGATGCTTCTCCAGCAACATATGGGGCACATTAACCACCACACAGGTTTAAGGACTGAGTATGTTCTCTATGCCAGTTTAATTCTCTCTCCTGGAATACACGTTCATATACATACTTCTGTACTTAATAACAAGCTATGAATCAACTCTTCAAGGTAGACTTTAAATGGTCATTTTCAGAAAAATATGGTCATGAACCCAGAGAGAAGAAGTGGATTCTTTTGCCCTCTCATGGATGACACGAGCGAGGCACTTTACTTCAGTCATTCACACAACTCAGATGTTCTTACTAAGATCAGATAATGTTGAAAATGTTGAGACAGTGAGGCACGTACCAACAAAAAGCAGCGAGTATTCAGCTGTCTTTGACACTTTATT
This sequence comes from Telmatherina bonti, assembly GCF_933228915.1. Lineage (NCBI taxonomy): Eukaryota > Metazoa > Chordata > Actinopteri > Atheriniformes > Telmatherinidae > Telmatherina > Telmatherina bonti. The sequence goes on from NC_136626.1 coordinate 36,413,623, forward strand.
TGTAAGTCACCAATCTTTAACCAGGAAGTTCCCACTGCCATCAGACACGTCTTTTTATAAAGACAGAGCAGGATTACACATAAACAAGCCACAGTTAAAAATACTTTCAAATAAAACATAAAACAAACGAAAAATTCAGCCAATGTTGAAATTTAACTAAAACCAGTGAATGTGTCTCCTGGTTTAAAATCTATCAATATAGATTTTAAACCATGAATGGAAACAAGGTTCATGTGCATAAAGGTCTTCATAGTTCACTAGGTTTAAAAGTCAGAGACTCAATTAAAAGAAACTAAATAGAACCGGCTCTAAATTCTATTATAATGTCTATTATAAATGTTTATGACCATTAAAAACTCTGTCTGGACAAAAGGACTTTCCACCTGGACTTACCTCAGCGAATAGACAGGAGGCTGTGGAGCCAGAAGTAATCCACTAATCAGTGAGAGAACTGGAGAAAACGCATTCGGTTTGAGCAACTGAATCAAATTCTGTTCAGTTCAGTTTAATTTAATTCAGTTTTATTCAGTTCAATTCAATTCAATTCAATATCGGCCCTCGTGGACTGGAGTTTGACACCCCTGGTTTAGGTTGATCAGTTAAACCTAACATGCAACATGGGAAGCCGGAGTACACGGGGAAAACATGCCAACTCTACAGAAAGACCAGTCTTTACTATCATGGATGGAAATACATCCCTCCATTTTACTGGAACTATTACCTTATTTTCTTTCTCTCATATATTTACTATGATACTGTGAATTTATTTTGATTTGGTTCACATTTTGGTTTCTGTCTTGGTTTAACTTGCAAACAGATAGAAGTCAGTCACGGATCAAGAGACTTACGGAAGCAAACAAAGAAAAAAAAAAAAAAACCAAAAAAAGAAAGCTAACATTACATGCAACATTTTTCAATCTTTCAGGTCTGTAATTCAGAAATATGTTTACATGGAGACAAGCAAGTGATACAGTAGGTTTTATTTATATAGCACATATAAACAGTATTTACTGACCAAAGTGCTTTACAGAGTAAAAAATTCTGTTTTAATACTGTTTGAAATAACATTAAAGTAAGAATAAGTGTGAGAAAAATGTTTAAATCTTTTCTTCATTATATTTCTTTTCTTTTGCATGTTTCCAAAAACTCCGACTGTTTAGTACATGTACAGCTGTCCTTCAGGGCCGATGACCAGTAGCTCCATTTGTCAACACAAACTGTTCCTTCTCCTTGTTGTGAGGGTTTATACTGGTCATTTTCTCCAACATGTGAAACATCAGGGAGCAGAGCCTTTTCCTTTATGACCTCCTCCCTTCTGAACAAGCTTCCTGTCATTGTCAGGAGAGCACACACACTGCCGGTGTTCATAGTCAAGCTCAACATGCCTTTAACACGTGACTTTGCAGCTTGCCACTTCATACTTTCCCCTTCTGAACTTTCCCTACTTACCATAATCACATGAACTGAAGGCCAAACCTGCAAGTGCCTCTCTCCTACAGGTCGTCTTCTCATGCTGACCCTGAGAAATATGGCGGATGTGGCCGTGGGATGAGCCACATGCACCGAAGACAAGTTCCTGATGCAGGCAGAATTCTATATCTGGTAGTCTGCTGGTTTGTTTCTGCATCACCAACAGGAAAACATTTTTCCTCACTGCTGCTTCTGTTGGTCTGGTAAAATAAAGAAGCATTCACCCACCCAAGGCCGGATTATCCAATGGGCATTATGGGCCCGGGCCCCGGGGCCCTAACTCACTTGGGGCCCATGTGGGGCCCAAGTGAGGCAAACAGCAGTTTGGACATGAAACAAAATGTACATAAAAGCCACATAGTTACACAACAGTGTCTAGTGTGTTGCTACTGGTACTACTGGCTGAGAGAGATTACAGTGTATCATTTATAATTTTCACAATGTTGTGGTAGGGAAGGGGGCCCCTGGAACACTCTGGGCCCAGGGGCCTGTGCACTTTTAATCCGGCCCTGTACCCACCCCAGTGCATGCTGGTCCAACACCGGACACCATGACTCATATCCACAGAAAACAACAACAAAAGTGAACTAAGTAAAGGATGAACATCGTCTCATAACCAAACAAAAACAACCAAAACTAAATGACTCAACAAAGATTAATTATTAATAAATAAATGTTGCTTTATAATATTGCATTTGCAAATCTTCAGCTTGTTTTAGATTTTATCTCCAACGTGTTTCCAGAAATGACGACTCAGTTTCTCTGAACTCTAAACACAATGAACTTCTTCACAAATCAGCACTCATCGCTCCTCTTCTCCAAACTCCTCCTTCCACCAAAACAACACAGAAGTTTGCCGTTTCTGTCCGACTGCATTATATAAACACTAATATTCAGCTGTAATTAATTCTGAAGAATCACATAAAGGGTTTCTGCAGGTTTTGGCTTCATGTGGGGTTATGAACTCAAACACAAACATGTGTAAAAAGTGGGTTAGTTTTGTTGTTTTACTGTAAAGTGCAGGATTTTTCTCTGAGAAGTGACTGTACTATAGATGCAGTGTCTAGCAGCACTACATATGCAATAAAACATCTCTGCATCTGACCTCTGCCACAGATTCTCCTCTGCATCAACAACGGTCTCCATTGTTCACCTTCATCTTCCTGGATGACCATCACTGCCATCCAGACCTCCTCTTCTTCCTCTGCCTGCTTGTTGTTCCATCTTCTTGCTTTGGGGTGGAAAATAGAGTAAATATAAACAGTGATATGGCATAATTGTTTCAGTTTCAGTAGGAATATGTGACGCTAATTCCATAATTTCAGACTATTTATTAAAACTAACAACATACTGAAACCTAGAAATGTCAATGTCTCAATAACTCGTCATGTGTCTGGTGGGGTCTTCGGCCTGATGACGTCTAAAGGTCAACAATACGATAATTAATGTTTGGACTCAAAACAATGGTCAGTGAGACGCAGTATGTGTGTGTGTATATATATATATATATATATAAAATAGTGGAAATGATGTTGAAACTCTGGAAATGGGACAATACCAGGAAGGCCGCCAAACGAGGATGATTGGATGTCAATGTGGCAGATGTGAAAGTGTCTTGAATAAACAAGTCCAGGTCCAGGTCCAGGTCCAGGTCCAGGTCCAGGGCCAGGTCCAGGTCCAGGTCCAGGTCCAGGTCCAGGTCCAGGTCCAGGTCCAGGGCCAGGTCCAGAACCAAATCCAGTCAGATTAATCCAGGAGGGGTCAGAGACAGAGATCGGGGCTAAAATACAGATTAAAAACCCAGGCTGGAGAGCTGAAGACAAGGCGGACTTGCAGACAATCTGGCAGAGAACTGAGGGTTGCAAGGTGCTTAAGAGAGACGTGGAACAGGTGAAGTGGACTGAGTTGAATGATGACGTTTGCAGTCAGCAGGAAGCATGCCCAAGTAAGGCATGAGTCAGCAAGGCGGACCAGAACCAGGTCAGAAAGGGATTGTTCAGACACAAGCCTTCACTGAACCAGAACATTTCCTGGGTTCAGACTCTTCTTTGGGCCTTTTTGCAGTTCATCAGCTTGTCAGAGAACAACATGCTCTCCAGTTAGTTCCTAATCATCACACTTTCACGCTTGCATTCAAAATCTTTAGAAAGTCAAATTAAGCTCACCTGTACAGATTATTGTACATTTTATATTAATTATTGTGTCATTCAACAAGCCAAGTATCCTTCACTTTGACTATTCTACCTGTATGTTTCATCTGACACATATCTGAACTGAGTCACTTCGTCAGAACTGTGAGAAACTCAGTATTTTGTGTGGAAACACATGATAACACCACCATTTGCTCATTATGTCATTTAAGAAGGAGGTTTATTTGTACAGCACATTTTAAAACATAAAAGCATTTAAATGTGCTTTACATAAAAGAACATAAGGGAAAGACAAACATTAAAACACAACATGAAGACACAATTTTTCAAACAAGCTGATTTTATCAAATCAGTTCACATAATTAAATAAACCACCACAGCTAAACTGCAAAATACCTCAAATGTCCTGCAAAATGAAGCACTGCAACCTAAACACGATGAAACTTTGCACCAAATGGCACGCTGCATTCATATCCCCTGGTTTTTATCTGACCAGCTGCACGCCGTCGGGCAGAATGAAAAGCACAACATGATAATAAAATGCCTCAAATTTTAGAAAATTGTTCAGATATCCAGCCAGCATCTCCATTTGGGACCCATAAGGGTTAAATCTGGGTTATATTGCTGGTGAGTGAGCATGCGCCTGAATTAGGCAAATTTTGCAGGTCCCATGTGGTTTCAGTTGCAGGGGTCCCATATGTGAAACCCATGTGGGCTGCATGAGCTCCATGAGGGATGTAGGTGGGCTGAGTGGGCATGTGGAGCCCATGTGGGAGGGCTAAATGTGCCCCAAGTTGGGCCCTGTATGAAACCCAGTCAGAACCAACTTGTGGGCAAACTACAGGTGATGTCACCGTGGAAACTGCAGACAAACCCACACTGGACCCTTATCTGCAGCCCAAATTTAACCCTGATGGGCTTCGCGTGGACATATGACTGGGTTGTACACAGTAATATGTACAGAAACACTTCAAGCATTTATTTTCAGGCAGTGCAGCAGGTATATTTACAAAAAACAGTGAACTAAAGAAAAGTGAAAATTAAAACCTCGCTGCATCACAGACAGACAGCGAGATGAGTTTGTTTGTCCTTATTTCTTGGTTGAAGTGGTAACTATTAACCATCCAGGTGTTTGGCCAGGTGGCAGACATACTGGATAATTACCTCATATAGTGTTGTTTTGTTTTGAAATGTTACACATCTGATTTATCACATCAAACTTTATTTTAAAAAGCACTTTTCATACAAAAGCAGTGCTTTACATAACCACAGAGGGCATCACCATGGCAACTGCTCAAATCCGGACTGGCTGGGGCCACACCATGGCCAGTGATGCAGCAAAGGACCCACCGACCGACCAAGCAAGGCCATCGCCATGGCAACGATCCTGACAGACTTTATGTCAGATTGTTGTGTCTTATGCAGAAAACCATGTTCATTGCATTTAACAACCAACCTGAATTACAAAATGTCTGTAAATAGTTCTGGAGATCTGAGAAGAAATTTGGCTCTGTGCAGTGTGTGTAAATGTTCTCTGTATGTCTTTAGTGTTTTTGCATTTGAGGAAATCATAATTAAATTAAATAACAAAATCATGTAAATAACTAACCTGAAATGTTTAAAAGCGAACAACCGTCTAGATAAGACGTCTAGTTAAAAGATACAAAAAGAAAAGAAGAAATTCAACAAACCACACACCTCTGGTCAGATGTTCGTGCACGTGGCTCCATCTTGTGGATATAAGATCAAAATGATGAAAGAAAAGATGGTTTTCCTCTAGTTTTAGTCAGTTTTGAATTTTTTTTCTTTTATTTACCTTTTTTTTTTTTAAAGGAAAGGTCTATATTATGTTTATAGTCACTGACTAACATAAATTATTTAAAAACAAAATGAGTGGTGCGTGTGAAAAATATTCATTTTGGTTAATAAAATTCTAAAATGAGTCTAAAAATGAATTTTACAGTTTTACAGTCATGTATTCCAAACCAGTTAAATAAAAATTATATTATGGTTAGCAAGGAGAAAACACCAGCTCATATCTGCACGACAATCGCAGCCTCATATTTTTATCTGCTTGTGACACAGGAATACATTGTGATGGCAGTTTTTCAAAGCACTGGTCTTAAAATGACACACCTATGAACCAGCTGCACACACAAATCCAGCAGGTGTGCAAACACATCTGACTAACTGAAAACACAGCAGCCAGATCTCAGCGGAGAATCCTCAAGCACACAGAAAAAAAGAAAAATGTTTCCTGGTTCTTGTACAATCGGTTCATATTCCTGTTGTTTAGGCTACGTGTGTTTCTTCTGGTGTGGAACGCCACGGTGGAAGGAGCTCCAAGGAACAAGAAGGAGACGTTTTAAACATGGTTTGGGCCAAAAGTCTCTGTTAGATTGAAAGCAACTCAGGCCAGTGCTGCTAGTGATCAGGTTTTACATTCATCAGGTCTCTGAGAATATCCCTGAATCCTGGAAAAAATGAAGCAACTACCTGTACAGAAAACACACAAGGTGGTGCTTACAATGTTGCAAGTGAGGATGTACATCGCGATGTGTCGATGAGATTTTACATTCAGATGCAGCAAAGAAAACAGATTGTACATGGGAGGTTTTTTTCCTCCAATGTTATTTCAGTGGTTCCCAAACTTTTTCTGCAGGGCCCCCTTTTCATCAACAACAATAATGTCGAGCCCCCCCACCCGTCACATGGACCACAGAGACATACTAAGAAATGTCTCTTTAGTTTTAGTGGCTGTATTGTAGGTATCTATAATTAAAACTGTGTCAGTACAATTATCCATTCTTCTGTGGAAGTATAAACCAGGAATCTCTGCAAACGACTTTAGGTGAGTGAAGTTTACTATGAGACAATGCTGCTTTAGTAAAACAACTTTTCTATATATGATAGTTTATTTCTAAAGTAACCTGCAGGCTTTTCTTTGTGTTCAGGGTGAAATGTACCCAAGTGGTGTTGTAACTTGTTTGGCTTCATACTTCATTATATTAGATAATATTTTGGTACACGCAAAAGACTGCATTCTCATTATTACCCACCATTGATTATTATTATTACTGGTCAAGCAGGGACAGATATGTTCCATCATAGTTTGTTCTCTTTTTTTTTTTTTTTACTACTTGAACTCTCTCTTGTTAATTTATCATCATTTCCTATGAGTACTATTACAATTTCATCCAGTGTAAAAACTCCCAAGTTTTATTTAGCCTTACCACGCACCCCCCCCCCCCATAACTCTGGGCCCCCCTGGGGGCCCCGATCCCCAGTTTGGGAATCACTGTGTTATTTCAAGTGCACAACTGTAAAAAGTAAAACCTTTCACTTCCATGTTGAGTGACTTGTATATGGTGATAAAATTCAATTAAATAAATAAACAAACAAATAAATAAATAAGTAACAAATTATGAGCAAAGTGCTGAAAGAGGTTTAGGTTCATTACATTAATGTGTGAGAAGTTCGAAAAGAATGCATTTGTATAAACAATTTGTGTTTGATATGGTGCAAAAATATATTTTTTATTTTTGTTTTATTTTTTTTTATTTATTTATTTTTTTTGATCAATGAGCAAAGTATCTGCTGCTTCGGTTGTGTCCTGATCAGTCACGAATATAAATTTTAAAAAAAAGTAAATTGTTCTCTTCTAGGCCCTTAATTTGTAAATTTATGTACCCTAGAAACACAACTTTATTTAACAGGAACATTTTAACATGGCTGAGTTCTTTGTGTTTACTTCAAGTCAACTTGGTAAAGGTCAAATTTGCTCTCTGGACTTGAATATAAAACTTGAATATCCTTTTAAGAAAACTTTACAAACTTCCTGTAAAAGTATTTATAAGTATAAATGTTAGTCACAATAATGTAATCTGTGTGAGAATTTCAGGTGAGAAAAAGAAAAGTACACGAGAAACAGCTAACATGACGATGTTAACGCTGTTTCCCGCCCTCGTATCCGTCAGTAAACCTATCGCCCCGCCCATATCCAACTGTCGCCCCTCCCACATTCAACTGTCCCGCCGCCGTCGGTCCACGCGTGGACGGATTCCTGTTTCTTCACACTTCTGCAGCTCGTGAGCGACTACGCTTTAACAAGAGGCAAGTTATATCCATTAGCCTAATCCTAATCAATTAAGCGTTCGGCAATAACCAATTTATTTAAAACATTTCAACAGAAATATGTAATTATTCCGAAAACCAAGCTAATTTTAAAGTAGCAGGAACATTTACTTATATGGTTTTGTTTTGTTTTGTTTTCTTTCTTTTTGTGTTTAAGTTGATAGTTTACGCGCCAGCTGCAGCACGTGTAGGTGATGTTTGGACCAATCAGCTGTGGAGGCGCGAGGGGTATAAATCTGAGGCAGTTACCATAGAGACGTCTGAGCTCAGCACCCCCGCGTTCCTCGGAGGCTAATGAGGTATGTAGCCTGTTGCTAGCGCACCGGAGGCTTGTTCGGCGAACACTGGTCTGGTTTAGGCTCGCTGGGAGGATTTTATCAGCCTGTAAAACATAAAATAAAGCTAAAATGTTTAAAACAGAAGCGTAAAAATAATCAGACGCAGCTAAGTTAAATCAAATGCTAATGCTAGCAGCGTTAGCATCGGCAGGGATCCTCGTGTTTAGTCCCTGGGATTAATCCCAGGGGTCCACGTCGGGAGGAAAACTGGAAGTATCTGTGGGTAAATGGAGTGAAATTATTACTTTACTAGTTTATGAGTTGGCTAGTACACATGTAAACAAGCAAACCACGGAGAAACAACAGGGAACAAAGTTAGCATTCCTGTTAGCTTTGCATTTATTACGTCAGTGTTTTTCAACCTTTTTTGAAGCAAGGCACACTTTTGTCAGACAAAAAAAAAAAAAAAAAAAAAAAATCACAAGGCACACCACAAACCAAAGTGTGTGTGTGTGTGTGTGTTTTTAGGTCCACATTAACAATGTAATGTCCATCTTGTTAAAGTGCCTTAAATATAAATCAGATAAACACAAGAAGAAGGAATTTTATCTTTCACTGGAACCTGTTTGGATGAACAGAGCTTCTTTTTAGACCAATTGGGTAATTTCTCACGGCATACTTGATGATCTCTGTGTGTCATGGCACAGTGGTGGAAAAACACTGAATTACATCATTAAACCTCCAATGGAAACACTCAGCCTGGTCAGTGGTTAACTCTTTTTAAAACGTTTTTAGGCTTTAAAGGCCTTACTAAGTCCTTTCTGCGTCCAGTTTAAAGTTATTAAAGGTTGGAGAAGAAGCCACTTACTGGTATACTGGTAATTGGTTTGACTCAAAGCCGTTTTCTGTAATTAAATAAATGCTGTTGTAGTTGATCATTGTTAGTTTGTGTTCTGTTTGAATATTATTTAAAATTTGGTGTGGAGACTAACTGGTTTGAAGCTGACGTCACATTTCAGTCTCCAGTCTGGACTCAGTGTTTTTACATTTTACTTCTTTTATTTTCTTTTTTATTTGAAGAAATTCATGAAAGAAATGAGAGAAAACAGACTTTAAAGTGCCTTTAAGGAGAAACTGATTGATTTCAAGTTGTTTGCCAGAAAACATCCATTCTCCTCTTCATATGCTGAATGTTTATCTGTGTAAATGAGCTCATGATTTACATTTATATTCTCCTCTCAGTCCATGGTAGCCTCGTGTTCCTCCCTTGCTGTTGGTGAGTAAATCTGGCTGCTTTCATGGAATAATGTGTTTTAACAGAGCAGCAAAATGATTTTGGAAGCTGTCGTTTACTTAAAGAGGCTTTGACCTGTGGGGAAATGGCTCAGCTTTGCCTTTTTTTCTTTGTTTTTTACAGTTTAGCAAGTAAAAGATGTTTCAGGATGCTGACCTTTCTGATCACCTCCTATTTCTCCGCATGAATACTGACATATGCAGCTGTATGAACTTAGTCACAGAGTGCTCTGACGCGAGAAACTGTAGGATGGGTTGTGTTTGTTTCCCTTCATAGAGGACGATTTAGAGTTTCCTTTGCTAAAGGAGTCCGACCTTGTGGATCACATGCTGTCTGATAACCAGTACCAGGACCCTGTAGCACTTTATTAACTATAATTTACTCAAACTAAATGTGTGACTAGTTCTGGTTGGTTGGGCTTATTGGATGGAAGAAGGGACTTCAGGCTACACTGTCTATACATTTTATGTCGTTCAGTTTTTATAACTTTTTAACTGCAACTGCAACTTTATTTATATAGCACTTTTAACACAACCACAGTCGACCAAAGTGCTGTACAGAATAAAACAGAGATAATGATCATAATACAAATACAGAGTACAAAAACATATAAAATTTCTAAAACTGGTAGAATCATGATAAAAACAGTCAGATTAATAATGTCAACATCTCAGGTGGTGTTAAAAGTGTTAAAAGCCTGAGGATGCAGGAAGACGTGATGCTGATGTGATGAGGGAATACATCCCAATTAAACCCCCTCCATCCCCATTACCGAGCAGGACCTTCATGATCCGTTTAAGACAAGGGCAGAATCATAGGAAACACTTTAGCAGAGTTTTTTAGAGCTGGAATAAAATGTTTAAATACAAATGGCAAAAGTAAGGACCAGTTTCTGATTCTGTGGTAAAATGTCTTGAAACAAAAACGAGTCCATTCGGTTACACCACTGTTTCTCAGTGGGGGCACATGTACCCCTGGGATACTTCAAGCCATTCCAGGGGGTATGTGAAATTTCCGGAAAACGTATATCTCTGTTTTCTTTAAAACATGATGGTGGGGTACTTGGCTGAAAATTGATTTTAAAAGGTATACTGTCTTGCAAAAAGGTTGAGAAACATAACTGGTTTATAATAATAACACAGTCAATAATCTACTAATTGAAAATGATAAATGTTACTCCTATGAGGTGTTTATGGAAAAATATGATATTGATGCTTCACAAAGAGAGATTTATATTGTGGCATAATTACCTCTACCAAAGAGGTTATGTTTTTACCGGCTTTATCTGTTTGTGTTCAAGATAACTTAAAAAGTTATGGATGGATTTTTATGAAATTTTCAGGACTTGTTGGAAACGTGAAAAGGAACTAATTAAACTTTGGTGGTAATTTGGATCACCGTTTGGATCCAGAAACTTTTTAAAGGCCTTGGAGGAGGTTTACGCTCTGTGTTTTTCTGGGTGACTTTTGAATTGCAAAGTTTTGATACAATACTTTATTTTAAGACTTTATACAACTGCATCTCTCTTGATAAATTAATAAATGTAAATAAAAAAGTCGACTGTGGTCAAGAGAAAACCAGCAACTATTCCCGTATTTTGTTCAGCATACGGTTGCAATAACCGGCAAAATATATTGAGAGCAAATCGTGTGGAATTATGTTTCACAAGTTTGAATAATAATGTATTTAACCAGATAAAGAAAAGATAGACAAATCCAAATGCATCAATAAACAATCAAACATGTTAGTATCAAATTAATTTATACATTTATTTATATTGTAGCTACCTTATGTCTTAGTTAAATAGCATTATAAAATATATTTTAGCATAAAAGCATGCAGTTCTTAATGTTTTACAGTGATCTGTATCATAACAATATCTCTGTCCTTTGTAACAAACCAAACTGTATCAAAAATCGGGTAAAAATTGGTGAAGTTTTTGTTGTGGTTGGGCCTACACCTTACAAATAAATGCATTGGCAGCGCATTGGAGACCCATCCAAGATGGCGGCGCGATGAGACATCAGCTCGTATAGGCAGCGTGATACGACGCAGCTTCCATGTATATAAGACGTCTATGGTCTGTACAAGCTTTTAGGACCCTCATCGCCTGGATGAAGGGTGATCTGCTTCCATGTATCCAGTTAGAAGAGCAGGTTATTTGAATAGGAATATGTAGATACTATGACATAATACCAACAATGCTGATGCAATTAAAGAAGGCAGAAAACATTTGTACTTCTTTTGTTGATGAAAAGCAGATCCTAAAAGATGCTGCAGGTGGCGCTGTGAGTCAGCTGGAATATCAGTGAGACTTTAAAGCTGTTTAATAAGTATTTATTGTTGGAGAGGTGGTTAGTTTCAAAATAAATGTCCTCTTTGTGTCTTATTTTGGGCCAGTTATTGACTCTTTGTTAATCATTTTGATCTACATGTTGGAATGAATGTTTACAAGTAAATAAGCCAAAAAAGCAACAGCAAAGATTTGGTATAAATAAAAATATATAATAAAAACAGTTTTATATGGAGTTTTAGGACATAAGATTCTGTATAAATATGTCCATCTTAAAAATCTCAAATTTAACTGTAAACACTGAGACAATATGTTCAGACTGCCCTTCTGAATATACGACTTTTATTAGATATAAACATGATAAAATGCATGTGCTTTGCTTTAAAATGAAGGGAAAATGTGAAGTTTTAATTATCTCTAAGTTTTTATGCGGTTACTTGAACTAAATTGTCCCTGAAAGATATTTTCCAGCCTCCTGCTGCAAGTATTTATAAAATGATAAATGTTTATGGAAAAATATGATATTGATGCTTCACAAAGAGAGATTTATATTGTGGCATAATTACCTCTACCTCTACCAGTTGCAGTAAACATCGACATGTTTACATTAGTAGCGATGCTGCATAAGAGGTTTTAATTCCTTCCTGTCCTCGTACAGAAATGTGTGTGTGATGAGCTCCACGTTGCAGCAAAGCATCCTCCAGGCAGTTTCTACCTTCATTGTGTGGACAACAGCATGTCTGATGTGAAAGTGAGCTCCACTGTAAGTGGAAACCCGCCTCCACCAGAGGTCATCGATCCCAAGAAGCCTGGGCGTGTAACCAATCGGCTCCAGTATCTGGAGAAAGTGGTGATCAAAGCATTATGGAGGCATCAGTATTCATGGCCTTTCCAGCAGCCGGTTGATGCAGTGGCACTGCACCTTCCAGTAAGTAGGAAGCTGTAAATCAGTGCTGTCCAGCTTCACCACAGTCCTCCAGGTGTATCCCTGCTCCAGCACACCTGACTCAGATGAGCCCATCATTGTGCAGAACTTCATCAGCTTTTAGGTCCTTTTACAGTTGTGCTTATATGTATTCATGTTGTTTCATTAAAGAAAAGGCTGAATTTACAACAGTCACTCAAATAACTGGAGACTTAAAAAAGGAACAATAACTAAAAATTTGCAAAAATGTCATTTAGTAATAGACACTATTTTTTCATTTAATTGAGTTGAAGAAGGATTTAAAAAAAAAAAAAAAAATTGTTCCTGGACAAATTAGAGCACTTTTCTGTTTAATAACGGGACAAAATACCTGTCAACAGCACCTGTTCTGCACCAGAAGTCTGACTGAGAGGAACAGAAAACACCTGACTGGAGTGGAAACATTAAAGGATTGTTTAACAAAATATTAGTTTATGATTGATGGAATATGTAATAAATTATCTTTTTTGCTTTAAAAAATGTTTCTATTGAAATAAGTTTTCCTGTTGTGAAATGTTTTTTTTCCTTCTTTAATGAAAGGGTATGAATAAATATGAGGACAACTGTATGATGAGTCAGGTGTGTTGGCGCAGGGATACAGCTGCAGGTCTGTGTCCTGAAGCTGGACAGCCCTGCTGTAAACATTACAGTGTGTGTCTGTTGTTTTTCAGGATTATTATTCAGTTATTAGCAGTCCGATGGATTTGAGTACCATTAAGAAGAGACTCCAGAACCGGTACTACTGGGAAGCAGAAGAATGTATAAAAGACTTTAACACAATGTTTGCAAACTGCTACGTCTACAACCGGGTAAGAAATTCGTTTTTTTTTTTTTTTTTTTAAAAATGTTATACTGTAAAACTGAGCATTAAAATCCGCTTAACACAGGTGTGTCCAAAGCCGGTCCTCGAGGGCCGCTGTCCTGCAGGTTTCCAATGTATTCCTGTTCCAACACATCTAGCTTCCACTAAATGGATCAAACAGCCAATGACGTGCACAACTGATTAAGCTCTACTACTAATTAATTTGAATCAGGTGTGTCTGAGCAGGGATACATAGAAAACCTGCAGGATTCTGGCCCTCGAGGACCGGAGCTGGACACCTCTGGTTTAACACCTTGAACAAGTACATAGCGGTAAACTGGTCAATTTATTTTCTGTTTGTACTGAAATAAAACTGTTATAACAGACAAACTAAATGGATTCATGCTGCTTCACCTTGTTTTTTACTCCACAGCCTGGTGATGACATTGTGTTTATGGCACAGACTCTGGAAAAGTTTTTTTTGCAGAAATTAGCCCAGATGCCCAAAGAAGAGTTGGTTCCAGCACCCAGTATGCAGGAGCCAGTGAAGGGAAGAAAGGCCAGCACAGGTGTGTGCATGAGGGCTCTGACTTATCTGACATTATTCGCAGTTAAACTGTGGGGGGGAAAATCCCAAGCATGCCGGCTGACAAGTTGCCTTTAAGGTAGAGCAAAAGTCGCCTTTGCTTGACAAAAACACAGGTTTATAGACATAATGCCTACAATCCAAGCCAGAACAGTCACCCTGTCTCACTGTCTGAAGCTTTCACAAGTTGTAGCAGGGTGAACCAGAGGTGCTCTGGCACACATGTGCACCTCAGGTGGTCAGATGCACGTCCAACTAGGGATGAAATTCAGTCAGTTTTCTTTTCTGAGATCAAAATGATCATTTTTAAATGCTGTAATGAGTCTTACCACAAGATCCATGAGCGCTGAAGCGTTATGGAAGCGCTGCGGAGCGGCTGCACCGAGCTTTCCGTGCTGCACCATATTTCACCAGCAGAGTTTCAGAGCAGAACGTCTGAGTCGCGGTTCATGAGGATTTAGTCATCGTGTTGTAGCTGGTGTCGGCTGACTGAAACCAAATGCATGTGCTTTGCTTTAAAATGAAGGGAAAATGTGAAGTTTTAATTATCTCTAAGTTTTTATGCGGTTACTTGAACTAAATTGTCCCTGAAAGATATTTTCCAGCCTCCTGCTGCAAGTATTTATAAAATGATAAATGTTTATGGAAAAATATGATATTGATGCTTCACAAAGAGAGATTTATATTGTGGCATAATTACCTCTACCTCTACCAGTTGCAGTAAACATCGACATGTTCACCAGCAGAGTTTCAGAGCAGAACGTCTGAGTCGCGGTTCATGAGGATTTAGTCATCGTGTTGTAGCTGGTGTCGGCTGACTGAAACCGCCTTAAACTGAAGAATAAACCAGCAATTAAAAAGCAGGCACAGTTTGACCGGTTTCCTGCTCTTTATTTCTTTATAGTCGGGATGTGTGGTTATAAAACACCGTAGCTTTCCTCCTCCAAGGTAAATGTTTTCCACGTAGTCATTTATTAAGAGAAGCTGTGTCTCACCTAACAGCTTGGTGCCGCCGGTGATGAAGATATGTTGATGTTTCAGAGTAAAATGCGTCCAAAGTGGAAATGTAGTCTTTAACTGGTTAGATCCACTTTGGTTTTCATCAGCTGATTTTCTGCCTGGATGATCCGATCTGCTCTGGATTGAGGTTTTAAGGAGACAAGTGGCAAAAATATAGAACCGACACGTGTTTTCGAGAAGCAGAAAGCGGAGGCGCTTCTGGGACGCTTCAGAAACAGCGCACCTGAACCAGTCCAGCTGACTGGTGTTACCGCGGTCAGCTGCAAAGGGTTTAAAGGAGTTCAACCCTTTTCATGGTCTTCCTCGCCTGATCCAGGTCTCAAACCGGTAGTTCGGTTTTCAGTCCCAGTTCTCCAGTTCTCTCTAGGGCAGGGTGGGGAACTCCGGTCCTCCAGGGTCTCAGTCCTGCAAGTGTTGGACGTTTTCCTGCCGCAACACACCCGACTGAAATCAATGACTAATTATCAGACCAATGCAGAGTTTAATGTCAACTCGGACATTAGCAGGCTCAGCGAGTGGTTAGGACCAGTCCCACCACTAAATCTCTGCAAGCCATGTGTACTGGTTTGGTAAGTGGTGGAAGACTCGCTCTGAAGATTTGCGCTAGAGTGGACGTCTATCTAAAGGCTGTTTTCTAGTATATTTGTAGTGAAGATGGTTTATTTGCAGTTTAGCCACTTCAGTGGACATTATGAGCCACTGCCACTCACTGAAGAATAAACTAATATAAAATTTCATATATTCACATTATTACCAAGTTTATTCACTTTATTTGTACAGCGCCACTTCACAACAATGTTGTTACAGGACACTTTACATACACGAATCAACATACACATTACTTCAAGCCAATTCATACATATCCTATAATAGAAACCAACTGATTGCATCGAGTCATGACTTGGATCCAATCCTCCATCCTGAGCTGCACGAGGGGACAGTGGGAAGGAAAAAACTCCCCTTTAACAGGAAGAAAACCTCCGGCAGAACCCGGCTCAGGGAGGGCAGCCATCTGCCTCGACTGGATGGGGTGGAGAGGACAGGAAAGACAGATCAACATGTACAACTGCACTTATTCAGGAAGAGTTTACCTCGGTCATAAATGGACAAGAAAATTATGCTATTAAATTTTCATAAAATATTTCTATTATATATTTTTTGTTCTACTTCTATAAATGAAATAAGTCAATATTAAGGAACGTAGAAATTTTATGTTTTAATAATTTATCCATCAGGGGTGAATACAGATCATTTTGGAGCTGCTGATTTTATTCTAAATGCTGAAAATCAGGTCAAACGTCTGCAGTGATGGTGATTTATTCTGCTTAACGTGCCGCAGAGAGGTTACAGAACTTGGTTCTGTTGATGTAATGTGTGTTTGTGAGCTTCACAGCTTCAGAGTACAGCCAACCCTTCATGATGTCTTGTTTTTACATTGTTTAAAAAAAATGCCAGTTTCTCAGCATGTATTTGACTGTTTCCCTGCAATCCAGGTGCAGTAAAGCAGAGTTCCCTGACATCAGAAGCTGCAGTCATCACTCCCGATGAGCCTCACCTCCACCCTCCCATCCGACCGTCTGCACAAACCGATGCAAAAGTAGGAAATGAATGCAAACTGCAGGTATGGCGAAAATAAAGTAAGTTTCTAATGGGTTAAACTGGATTTAACAGGGAAAACTTTCTCCACGTTGTTCTTGTTTACCCGAGTAAGATGGAAGCTCAGCTTGAAGATGCAGTTTTATATTGTTTGGGTATTTCTTTTAGATGTCAGCAACATTAGCTGTATTCCGGTCTGATCATCATAGCATGGAAACAAAGCCAAACATCCCTTTCCCACATGCGCTGCTTTCCACCACTGCTGGCAGCTGAATGTTCATGCCATCTATATTTGTACAGCACCGGTTCATGTTGCAGTACTTTGTATACATCATTAATACATAAATCTATTCAGACAAATTCATTGTCATCCAATCAAAATTCATACAAGCCAATTCAAGGATAAGAAAACTAAATTCAGTTCAGTCCTCCATCCCGAGCTGCATGGGGCGACACTGAAAGGAAAAAGTCCTTTTTGTTTGAACAGGAATGAATGTGGGGTGTTGTGAATGTTGGTGCTTTAAGTTTTGCAACGGCTGTCAGACTAGCTTGGATCTGTTAACAAACATGTTGTATTCAACGTGAACAAGCTTAAGGTGCTGCAGATGCTGTAGATCTGTACGAGTTGTCAACACGCTGACAGCCAATCACAGGCTGGCACACAGTCCTCCTGATTGGCTGCATCACATGAGATTTTTCTCCAGAAGGATGTGGAAATGTTGGAGTGTGCAGCGCTGGACGCTCCACCAGCATCATCCGGTTAACATGCTGCGTGTGGAGATGATTCTCATGTTTGTTCTCTTCCTGTTACTTCAGGTGTAACCATCATTCAACAATGAACTGATCCAGTTTGTTTAACCCAACTGCTTTAAATCGCTCTGTGTTCATGTTCTATCTATGTCAGCTGAATCTTTAGCTGAGCGTTTGCATGACAGCATGTATGTTGTATGCCTGAACGAGCTGTGAGGAAGATATTAATGGAAGCTATGGATGTTCGACTGGCTCATGCCATCATGAGCTAAAACACATCATGGTTGGTTCATTCCCAAACCTGCCAAACCATCCCCTGCCGTCTGGCTAATCCCAGATTATCTGCAGTGTTTCATCAGACTTCACATTTAATAAACAGATTACAGGCAATTTATTGGCTGAACATGTATATTTTTATACATTTTTTTTCTAGTTTATTTGAATAAAAAGTTGAAACAGGTTCAAGTTTGTTTTTAGGACAAGGTCCTAATTTTTCTGGAAACAGGATTTATTTATCATCTCTGACTTCTTAAATCACAAGTTAGTTTCTATTAAACTGACTCTATTAAAATAAACTATGATTTTATATGTCTTTTTTTTAAACCCAAAATTTATTTATTTATTTTATTAATAGTTTAAGTATTCAAAACAACCAACCTACACAGTCCCACAACATCACACAACAACGACAGATATATAAAGAAAAAGGGGGGGGGGGGGGGGGGGGGGTGAAGTGTGTACTCATATTTGACTCTAAAATATTTAGTTGAGAAGCGAATATCAAAAGACCAGGTGATAAGCATGTCCATGCCTGCTTACATACATACATACATACATTCTTACATAAACCTATACATACATGTACCTGCATATATATATATAGATATATATATATATAGATATATATATATATATATATATATATATATATAGATATATATATATATAGATATAGATATATATAATCTCCTGTACATACACACACCAACTACATTTACATCTGCATTCAAAATATATACACATACTCACGTTTATGTATGTGTACATACCCACGCAAAACTCTTCCATCTTAGCTACTAAATAATTTATATACGACATGTCAAAAGCCCGGACACACACTTCCTCTATGTCCGATGGGAAACTGTCTCCCTTGTGGGAAAATACGACTTACTTGACATCAAACCCTCATTTATGATCGCATGTGTCCCCATACAGTTCATTTTAGTATCATTTAGCATATCCGTTGTTCTTTCCATGCTTAAGATTTAGAAATTCAGATAAACCTGAAGTTTAAATGTTGAAATGAAGGGAAGGAAATGGCAGGTCAAGTCTTTCTCCCCCTTATGTCTGATTATTCAGAATAAAAAGAGCTTGAAGAGGAAAGTGGACCCCCTGTCCACCTCCGTGGTCAGCAGCAGCAGTGAAGTTTCCACCACTGAGGAGCTTCCAGCACTTTGTACGGTGTTCTGCAGGAGTGGCAGCGGGAGGCCCATCAAGTCTACCAAGAGGGACTTTCCCATATTTGAGGACAAGCGGGCCAGACTTCCTGAACAGCTCCGGCACTGCGATGGTATCCTTAAGGAGATGCTCTCCAAGAGGCACTACGCGTACGCATGGCCCTTTTATACGCCAGTGGATGCGGTGGCCTTGGGCTTGCATGACTACCATGACATCATCCAGAAGCCTATGGACCTCAGCACCATCAGGGTAAAACAGCCACGGCGATGCTCATTGGTTGTTAGACCAGATTCATCTGAATACCTGATGTTTTATCTCCTAATGAAAGCTGTAATTCCCTCAGAAAAAGATGGATGAACGAGAGTATGGAGACGCAAAGGACTTTGCTGCTGATGTCAGGCTGATGTTCTCCAACTGCTACAGATACAACCCACCATCACATGAGGTTGTCTACATGGCAAGAAAGCTGCAGGTTTTATTCTTGTTTTTATGGCTAAAATGAGCTGAAATGTGTTTCTTGTGTCGCTGTTTGCTCGTCAGAAGTCTCCCACATTGTTTTCTTTCTGCTTATTCATAACCAGCAGCTAGTAATTCTCACAGGTCATCTTTCAGTAGAAGATACGAGCAGAATGCAGTAACTCTTTCCCCACCACACTCGGCTTAATCACACTTTTATTTACTTGTAAAATTGAGTCAAAAGTAAACTGAAGCAATGAGTCGCCATCAGTGAGATAAATGCAGTCAAACTTTGGTTACTGACTCCTTTGATGGCACATTTATATCTTCTATGTTTATCTCTGGAGTCATCGTTGCCTAGCAACATACTGAGGCGTTGAACCCGCAAATTTCATCCAGGAAGTAGATTTTCGCCTTTCACATCACACCCCAGCTAACGGATATAAACACACCAGACGTGGTGAACCTGCACAGAAACCCAAGAAGACTTTGGAGGAAGAAAGGAAAAGAGAAGACAGAACAAGAGATGAGATGCGGGTTACGACCAGACTGACTTTTACTGTCTGGAGAGATCTCAGAGAAGAGGCAGGACAAAGATGATGCTGGATTAGCTGTCAATAAAGGGTGCAGTCACTGAGAAAATCTGCAAAGGTTCTGTAGCCTAAAGTGTAAAAAAAAAAAAAAAAAAAGGGACTAAAACTTGGTAAAGATTAAATACATTAAATAATAAAATAGGATAAAAAAAAAAGTAGTAGGAAATAAATCTGACTGAAATAGTACACAATAAATACACTAAAACAGACAAATAGGATGAAAAAATCCTTTATAAATTAAATGCACGCTGAATCAGATGAGAAGTGGTTTAAAAATATATTAATTAGATAAAATTAAAACCGGATAAAAATGTAAAGTAATTGAGACTAAAATGGGATAAATGAATTAAAAATGGTTAAAGCCTGCAGGACAGTTGAAAAGCTCTGCTGTAACTGTTCAGACCTGATTCCGTGCGTTTACATGGGAGTTTTAATTCCTGTTTAATTCCGAATAAAAGTTAATTCCACTTTAAACTGATGAAAAATGACCACTTAATTCCTAATGCAGCTTTCTATTAGGAATTAAACTTAATCCCGATGTAAGTGTCTGGTTTATTCCCATTTTAATCCCGAACTATTTAATTCTTCTGTCATGTAAACCTTCATTCCTCTCTAAGTTAACTCCGGTCGTTCTGAGCATGCTCGTTACCGTGTCCTGTCCCGATGATGCGCCTTGTTTTGCCTCCCGTGTTCGGTGGTCTATCTTTCTTCTCTTTTTCAGTTGCTGCAGAAAGTGAAGTAGTATGCTGGTGTTGAGCTGCTACTTCACATTTATAATAAAAATAGCGGTGAAACTGGAACTTATTATGTAGTTTTTACAAGTTACGACTGAAAAGACGAGAAGCAGGTAGCCAACTTTGTTTATTTCTGGTAAACGTCACGTGCACCCTCTGTCCAATCAGAACCCTTCCCAACCCGCCGCTCTAAAGAGGAATTAAGGACGTGTTTCATGTAAGCCTTCATTTGGAATTATTATTTTCATGTAAACTCGTAAGAGAATAAGTTTATTCCGAATGATTAATTCAGAATTAAAAAAAACATCATATAACTGTAGCCGATGTGGTCATTCCTGCGTCAGAGTACAAGGTTATCATCACTTGTCTGTTTGCAACAACAGGAAGTGTTTGAGGCGCGTTTCCTGAAGATCCCTGCCGAAGCAGAGCGATGCTCGACGTCTCTGCAGAGCGACGAGAAGAAACCGAAGCGAGTGGGAAGTCTCTACACGTCGGCCAGCTCTGAAAGTGAAAGCTCCGAGTGTGAGCCTTCATCAGACGTGGTTGCTGTGCAGCTGGCTCATCTGGAGGAACGGGTTGGTTCTTCTCGCAGGTCGAACACTTTTTATTTTAGCACATTTCCTCCATAAATGTCCTTTAATGGCTTTTCAGCTGGAAGCCGTCAGTAACCAGCTGACCAGACTCACCCAGGACCCTCTGAAGACAAGGAAGAAAGGGAAACTGAAAAGAGAAAAAAGATCAAAACAAAAGGATCTTGCTCGACTTAAAGACATATCTGCTCAGTACAAATCCATCATAGAACAACTGGCTAACAGCAAGAGTTCTGCTTCGTAAGTAAGAACCACCTTATTTCTGTGGCTTCCAACACATTTCAGCCGAGTCACACGAGATGCTGCATCTGTTTTCAAGACATGGAGGCAAAAGTCACAACCATGGAGTAAAATGTGAGAATGACATGTCGTCGGTACCGATGTGTTACGAGGAGAAGAAGAAGCTGAAGCTGGACATCGGCAAGCTGCCCGGCGACAAACTGGGCGAGTTGGTGAGCATCATTCGCCGCAGGGAGTCCTGTCTGCAAGATTCTACTTCCAGTGACGTTGAAGTCAACATTGAAATCCTGAAGACGTCCACGCTGAGGGTGCTGCAGAGTTTTGTTGCTGCTTGTCTGAGGAAATGCAGCAAGAGCAGAAAGAGTAAGCACAGCTCAGCCCTCCTGAACCAGGTTTTACTCCTGGTGAAGCTGCAGAGTGACCGTCTGTCCTGTCGCTTAGAAAAACCACTAAAGTGTGAAGGAGGAGCGCTGGTGGAGAAACAAAGGGAAGAAGCGAAACCATTTACCAGCAGCGACTTGCTGAAGAATAAAAAGCCTCACGGTGAGAGCTGCATTCTTTATGTTCATCTGTACGATGCTGTGTTTCCCCAAACTCTTTTCCTGCATTTATTTTCAGTTTTAGATCATTTATTCAGACATTTAAGCTTCAACATCTCAGTCACATGTCTGGTAAACTGTTGCAGTTGTGGCGTTTCCTGATCGCAGCTGCCCGCCTCACCTGAACGACGACTATGTTTCATCTTCCAGTTCAGCAGGCAGCACCAGTACGAGTCGTTCAGACCCCAGTTCCTCTGACAGCACCGACTCTGAACCAGGTCAGCTCGTCTCGTCCTTGTTTTCCTATTTCTGCAACGCAACCTTGTAAGCTCTTTATCTGTGTGTGAAGGGGAGAAGTTTGAGTGGTAGAGCAGGTTAGCAGTCTGAATCCTGCTTCCCCAGTCACATTACTGGTGTATGAATGTGTCAGTGGTGGGATTGGTCATCACGCTGACCTCGCTGTGGCTGCGCAGGAATCCTCCATCGTTATGTGTGAGTAATGGATCCATAGTGAAGCAGTATGGTGCCTTCAGAAGGCCTTTATTTATATTTATTATTGTAGTTTATGTGGATGAAATGACCACTGGTATGTTTGTGTTTTTAAAAACCACCTTATTCCATTAAAAGAAACGTTCTCCTTCCGTCAGGTTGGCAGAATAATAATTCATTTTCTTGTTACGTTTAATACAAGATCAGAGGATCAGAGACACAGACTGATCCTGGTTTTATCTGATGGGTGTGGAGCACATGACATAAGGAAACCAGTAAGAGAAACCAGTTGGTTTCTTTGCTTATTTTGTATAAATGACGTGTTAAACTGTATAAAGGAATAAGAAGTGAGGAGTTGACTAAAATCACCAGAATGGAAGGAAGCTCATGGTACTGTTGTGTTGCAGGGTCTGGATGTGAACGCCGTCTTCATGATTCAACTGTTTTTCTCTGAAGAAATGAACAAAAGTGTTAAAGTTTCTCTTGACAGAAGTTTTCTTCTTCTGTGCAGGTGTTTGTTTATTTATTTACATACAATTATTTTATTAATGTACTTGTTGTATAATTTAGGTTTTATTTTTATTAAGTATTTATTGTATAAAAGCTGACACAGATTATAACCAGCCTTCACTTCCAGCCTGTAAGATGAAAATGTTCAGCAGCAGTCTGCGAATGTTTCATCTCCAACGCAGAAGAGGTTTTCCAGTTTCGACCTCCGACCAGCGAAGCCTTTTGTTGCTGCGGTCGAAAAAACGTATAAAAGCAGATTTCCTGGAAAGTTTCAGACCTAATTTCTGCACATTTTCCAGCCAGGGTGAGCTTGTGATTGCTGGAGATGGGATCACCATGACAACGTAATGTTCTGGGATCTTTGGGATCATTCAGGTGGCATCTTGTATTTGTTCCTGTTGTTCAAACTTTGATCTTGGTCATGCAGCGTGACGATGGAAGGCCCTGCAGCTGCCCGTCTCCGTGTCTTTAGGACTCTTAGCGGTTGGATTTGGCTGGAGAGACTCAATCATCAGCGTGTGTCTTTTCCAGATCCAGATACTAAGAAGACCAAGTCAGGAGACTTGAGGCAAAAAGTTAATAAAAAGGTATTTACAGTTCCTGTTTAAATAATCAATACTCAGACTGATTGGACATTTTATGATCATCTTGTCTTTGAAGGTGGCTCATAAATCCAGCAGTAAGCCCTTGTTGGAGAACAAAGACTTATCAAAGTCTTTGGCTGGAGCGCTACCTGTGACTCACCGTGATGCAGATCAGAGCTCAGACGAACAGATTTTTTCTCCTCCAGGTCATTTTTATTACCTTTTAGCTTAAAATGTCTCCTTTCTGATTCCTGATTGGACTAACAGACATTTTAGCCACTACTGCTCCTTCTTTTCACTTTGTAATGTTGCATGAAGCTCTTGCATGTGTATGTTTGACGTGTTATTAACCGTTTGGCAGATTTCTCTGCCCTCCTGTCCCCCATGGCCTCTCCTGAAGTTTTGCCAGACTGGGCTGAGGCGAGGTTTGAGGTAACTATAAAAAACTGCTCAGTGTGACCTTTTATATGTTTTTCTTATATATTATTTTTATATTATTTATTAAAACCAAACATGTTTTTTTAAAAAATGCAGATATTTTATTTCTTCCTCTGAAGCACTAAATTTGAACTGGATAAAAGTTTGGCTTCTTGGGTTTTCATATCTTTAAATCTCCATCTCATTTTGTCATTTTGTTGGCTGGCTTTACCCCAAAACGGGCAAAACTACTTTAACTTGCAAGAATGCACCATCCAGCTTATCAGGTTCACCTTGTAGTTCTGATTTGGATCCCTTTTTAATCCAGAACTGCAGCAAATTTTTGTGACAGATCCAACAACATGTTGTGAACATTCCTCAGAATGTATAATAACATGAAGCATCACAGGGTTGCTGCTCATCACCATGAGAATCTCCCGTTCCACCTCATCACCATGAGAATCTCCCGTTCCACCTCATCATGATGAGAATCTCCCGTTCCACCTCATCATGATGAGAATCTCCCGTTCCACCTCATCACCATGAGAATCTCCCGTTCCACCTCATCACCATGAGAATCTCCCGTTCCACCTCATCACCATGAGAATCTCCCGTTCCACCTCATCACCATGAGAATCTCCCGTTCCACCTCATCATGATGAGAATCTCCCGTTCCACCTCATCACCATGAGAATCTCCCGTTCCACCTCATCACCATGAGAATCTCCCGTTCCACCTCATCACCATGAGAATCTCCCGTTCCACCTCATCACCATGAGAATCTCCCGTTCCACCTCATCACCATGAGAATCTCCCGTTCCACCTCATCACCATGAGAATCTCCCGTTCCACCTCATCATGATGAGAATCTCCCGTTCCACCTCATCACCATGAGAATCTCCCGTTCCACCTCATCACCATGAGAATCTCCCGTTCCACCTCATCACCATGAGAATCTCCCGTTCCACCTCATCACCATGAGAATCTCCCGTTCCACCTCATCACCATGAGAATCTCCCGTTCCACCTAATCATGATGAGAATCTCCCGTTCCACCTCATCACCATGAGAATCTCCCGTTCCACCTCATCACCATGAGAATCTCCCGTTCCACCTAATCATGATGAGAATCTCCCGTTCCACCACATCACCATGAGAATCTCCCGTTCCACCTCATCACCATGAGAATCTCCCGTTCCACCTCATCACCATGAGAATCTCCCGTTCCACCTCATCACCATGAGAATCTCCCGTTCCACCTCATCACCATGAGAATCTCCCGTTCCACCTCATCACCATGAGAATCTCCCGTTCCACCTCATCACCATGAGAATCTCCCGTTCCACCTCATCACCATGAGAATCTCCCGTTCCACCTCATCACCATGAGAATCTCCCGTTCCACCTCATCACCATGAGAATCTCCCGTTCCACCTCATCACCATGAGAATCTCCCGTTCCACCTAATCACGATGAGAATCTCCCGTTCCACCTCATCACCATGAGAATCTCCCGTTCCACCACATCACCATGAGAATCTCCCGTTCCACCTCATCACCATGAGAATCTCCCGTTCCACCTCATCACCATGAGAATCTCCCGTTCCACCTCATCACCATGAGAATCTCCCGTTCCACCTCATCACCATGAGAATCTCCCGTTCCACCTCATCACCATGAGAATCTCCCGTTCCACCTCATCACCATGAGAATCTCTCGTTCCACCTCATCATCATGAGAATCTCCCGTTCCACCTCATCACAATGAGAATCTCGCCTTCCACCTCATCGTGATGAGAATCTCTCGTTCCACCTCATCACCATGAGAATCTCCCGTTCCACCTCATCACCATGAGAATCTCCCGTTCCACCTCATCACCATGAGAATCTCCCGTTCCACCTAATCATGATGAGAATCTCCCGTTCCACCTCATCACCATGAGAATCTCCCGTTCCACCACGTCCCAAAGCTGCTCTGCTGGATGTGGATCTGGTGACTGTGGAGCCGTTGGAGGACAGTGAACTCATCGTCATGGTGGAGATGATGTGGGGCCAAAGTGGGACAAGAAAACCTTCCCCCATCATTACACCAGCAGCAGCCTGAAGCGTTGATCCTGACGGCAGGATTTTTATCACCTTGAAGTCACTTTCCTCCTCATCCTTATGCTCGGTTTAAACTTCACCAAGTCGTCTTCATCATGAAGCGCTGCTGCCATGTGATTGGCTGGTTAGATGTTTGTGTTAATAAACGGGTGAACCTGATAAGTGGACGGTGAGTTTGGATGTTTGTGACAATCACAAAAGATTCTGCTTTAAGCATCTTCCTGACAGCAGCACAGTTGTTTACTTTCATCCCTGAACTTTGTGATGCTAAAGTTTCACCCTTTTACAGGTTCCAGTGTTGTCCCCACTCGCAGGCAGCCCACTTCCCAGAGACGAGTCTAAACCTGACACGAGCTGCAGTAAGTGCTACAGATACGCTTTAAAATGATCATAAACAAACACTTTTAAAAGTGATTGTTGCAGCTTTCAGAGAATGTGAAGATTTTCCGGACGGTCCTCTAACCAGTGCCACCAGTAACTCCACTGAAAGCGAAAAAACTCAAATTCCCAAAAAGGTTTGATGTTTTCCTTCTCTTCTCGTGACACAAATCAGTTTATAATTCAGCTGTAAGGTTAAACGGTGTCCTGTGATTCGTCTGTCGCAGGACATTTTTCTGAAAAACACAGAGTCGTGGGGGAAACTGGTGAGGCAGTCAGTCACCCCAGCTCTGATCAAATCCTCCAGAGAGAGCTTTCAGCACTTCCGTAAGACCGCTCTGGAAAGAGAAGAACGGGAGAAAGCTCTGAAGAAGAAACCGACGGATGAAAGCAAGGAGAGCGAAACATCGGAAAAGAGGTTCATAACTTCAACTGAACTAAGATCCATTGCCAACCTCAATTCCAGAAAATCCTCTAAGCTGTGTAAAATGAATCATTCAATCAATGACCGTTAATCTTGGGTTTGTTCCAAGCAGCAACCTCCGGCGGTTAAAAGTGAAGCCTATGCAGAAGTACCAGAAGCTGCAGTTCCCCCCTCATACTAGGGGCTGCACGACAGAACAAATCTCCATAGAGTCCCATGTAAAAAGACCAACTTCACATCAGAAATAAACACGTTTACAGCGGAAATAAACATCCATTTTTGGTTTAATAGGTCATGTTTACCTTCATGACAACAGTGGGGGAAGTGAATTTTTTTCTAACTCGCCTGTTTAAAAGTAATTTAATCTTGAAGTTCTGCATATTTAGGAGCATGTCCTTCTGATCAAATCAAACTTTATTTTTATAGCACCTTTCGTGCTTTAAAAAAAAAAAATACAAAGTGCTTCACATAATAAAACAATTTACATCAAATAGATAAAACACACATACAGCCACAGTCCCCTTACACACACCCACAACCACCCTCTCCTGTGCCCTATTGGCCCCTATAGCATTTAAAAGAAGACAAATGGCCAGGTACATGTGCACCAGATATGGAAACAATATCCTCCGGGTGCATCTATACCCACGACCACCCAAGCTGTCACCGTGGGGGCCACCCAATTCCAGGCAGATTGGACCCACGCTAAAACTGTAAGGCTGCAGCGCTGGACCCCGACCACCCAAACAGGAACAGCCCCCACAGCAACACCCATGCAGTCAGAGCAGGGGCAGCCCTCGGTGAAGAGGACCCCAATGAGGAGAGAGCTGGAGTGATTACTACACAGAAGTAAAATCCTTACCAAAAATAATCAAATTTATACAAATATGTAAGTGAATATATATATATATATAATATATATTTAAAAAAATCAAATAAACTCAAAAGAAGGATAAATATAGGCTAATATAAGAATTTTAAAACTTAGTTAAAAGCTAAACTAAAAAGGTAGGTCTTGAGCGTTTTTGTAAAAACATCAACAGTCTGCAGCTCTGATGCCCTCAGGCAGGCTGTTCCATAGGCGAGGCCTGTAATACTGAAATGTGGCTTCGCCATATGTTTTGGTACGAACTTTCGGAAGAACTAAAAGGCCGGTACCTGAGGACCTCAGGGTTCGCGAGGGCTCATACTTTAAAGCAGGTCAGATAAATAAGAAGGCCCAAGACCATTAAGACATTTATAAACCACTAAAAGAACCTTAAAATCAATTTGATTGACAGGTACCCGATCTCCCACTTCATGTAAGAACGTAGAGCAACCGCGGTTTTTAGCTGGTTAACAGCGCGACTTAGCTTTAGCCCTGCTTACCACTGGGTTAGCTCTTAGCAAGGTCGAAGTTCGCTTGATGTCAATCATCCACCATGACGCTCACAGCCCCTCAGCTCCACCTCTTTGCCCATATTTGTATTTTTGTGGCGAGACGACACGTGTGATGTTGCCAATATGGTGACAGTGGGAACCGCCTAGTGAGCTTCAGTTCAGCTCGTCACAAACCTCTGGGTGACGTCAAGGAGGCTCCGCCCATCTTTTCTATACAGTCTGTGGTCCATCCCTGCCCTAGTGGAGGAAACGGGACCTGCAGTTTTTGGAATTTCTGTAGATTTCATTTTAATGAACCAAGTTTGTTTGAAAAAAACCGTGTTCATTGCACTTAGACACAGACTTCCCCGCCACTGATGTTTCCTGCTCTAACATTCAAACTAAATTTCTCTCCTCAATGGCTTGTCATGTGCTGCTGAAGCCTGTAGACCCATTACCCTCCTCTTCCTCCTGTCTGAAAGGGCGTGCATCTCCACAACTACAGGGCTGTATGTACAACTGTGGTCTGGAAAGAAAGTTGAGATGTTTGAGATTACAGGGGTCTCCAGTTGTGCAGAGGCTAAATCTGAATCAGGTGCTGCAGCAGGAAACATCCAAAAGCTGCAGACTTTAATTTTATGGAGAGACCTTGATGGCTGCTACTCATAGACATCTATGACTTCACGGCTTTACAGGAGGAAAGTTTGCATCCTGGACTGGTCTGCCGGCAGTCCAGATGTTTTTACCATCTGAAAACATTGGGTACATCTTTAAAATGCAAGATCGGAGACCATGTCTGCCAACCAGCTTGATTACTGAATAAGACGAGGAAAGGATGACGTTTCTCTTCCAGCGTTTACAGAACGAGGTCCTGCCTCAAGCGGAAGAGTTCCTGCATGTCGGGGTCTTGTTCCCGAGTGAGGGAAGGGTGAAGCATGAGATGGACAGACGGATCGGTGCGGCGTCTGCAGTAATGCGGACTCTGCGCCGGTCTGTCGTGGTGAAGAAGGAGCTGAGCCAGAAGGCGAAGCTCTCGATTTACCAGTCGATCTACGTTCCTACCCTCACCTATGGTCATGAGCTGTGGGTCGTGACCAAACAAATGACATCACACCTTCTCCCTTAGAGGAAAGTTGAGGAGTTTGGCCATCCGGGAGGAGATCACAGTAGAGCCGCTGCCTCTTCCGCATCGAGGGGAACAAGATGATGAGGATAGGGCATCTGGTCAGGATGCCTCCTGGACGTCTCCCTGGTGAGGAAACCCCGGGGAAGACCCAGGACACGCTGGATCGATTATATCTCTCTTGGCTAGCCTGGTACCGCCTCAGCATCCCCCTGATTAGCTGATAAATGTGGCTGAGGAGAGGGAAGTCTGGGCTTCCCCGCGACCCGACCCAGATAAGCGGCAGAAAAATTGATAGTTTTCAGACATTTCCACCTTCTGTATTCTTTACACAACATGAGGACGTTTCTGGAATTGGGGTTGAAAAATGAATAAAACAAAATTCAGAATGACTCCATGCCCACATCCCACTGTTGAATAACTCGATTAAAACCAGCAACCTCCAGATAACTGAGATGGTCTCTCTGCAGGCTTTCAGGCCCATGTAGACCAGAGCAGATCCCTCAGCCCGTTAAAGACTGTTCTGATTTGTTAGCCAGCATTTGTGCTGAGGCTGTCCTGAATGTTCCTAAACACGTCGAACACCAAAACAGTCCCAATCCAAGCCAACTTCCAACCTCCAAGCCCTCTGTGGACAGAGAGAGAGAGCTGGCCCGCAGAAAAGAGCAAGAGCGCCGCAGGCAGGAGGCGGTGAGTACCCCGACCTGAACGATGAAGGCCTTTCTCACGTCTGAAGCTATGAACTGCATTTTTACTGCCGTGTGCTTCCTTCATCTGTCTAGATGTCTGGAATCGACATGACTATGCAGTGGGACATCATGACTACGTTTGAGCTGAACATGGACTGAAAGTTGTCTGAAAAACAGTTTGTCTGGATTTAATAAGATGTTTCTGTCCTGACCAACAAAAATAAGATGATGTTGAGCACAAAATAAATATGAATGTATGTAACTGCAGGGAGGGAGGGGGGTGTTACACAAACGGATCCCTCTGTTTGTGGGTCGGATGTCTGCACTGAAGCACTGTGGAGTTCGTCCAGACTGGTTTGAAGCACTTTAACTGAAGAAATGACGAGTGAAGCTGTGTGTCCGGACGCTGCTGCAGTGCCAGCGAACGCCACCTCGGAGTGTTGTTCAGTTCTTAAAGTCAGTTTCTCCTTCACCACAATGTTTGTTGGCGTCAGAAACCTGGGCATATTTGTGCTGCATGTTTTTTGTTTGTTTTGTTTTTTATGGAAACATCTGTGTTTAAACGTGAACATTACAGAGACGTTCAGGTCTTCCCGAGTTTCCAGCGTTGGACTTAACCTTGGTTTGTACTTTGCTTTACCTGCACTCTGTTACTCGTATAGTTCTGCCACTTCCAAGATTTTCACCCATATTAAGATGTTTAAGTGACCTTTCTTTTTTTACTCCCAATAAAACCAGCTTTTCACTAAATATTCAGTATGAATTTATCATTAGATGTCAATATAGCCTAAAAGTATCAACCTGTAATCTCATTCTGGCTGTTTTAAATGGACTAAAGTAAATGGCCTGCCAATAATGTAATTATACCTATATACTAAAAATTCTTGTATTTGTGAGAAACTTGTCATGTTTTACTGTTAAAGCAGTTACATTTCATTTATACCAAGCTAATAAGCAAATGTTTAATATTTTTTAAATGAAATTGGCTTTATTACATGTAAAATTGCTTTGAATATCTTATTGGTTGCTAAACTCCTGTATGATGATAACCAGCTTGTACACACAGCATTGTGATGCATTGTTGCGACCGGGTGTTCCGCTCTGCCTGTAATCAAACCAGCATCACAAGTTGCTCTTCAGACTCACAAAGTCCTGCATCTGTCACTGTGCACTGGAAATAAAAATGAACTAAATCTTTTCCTGAAAGAAGTGATCTAATGTTGGCGTTTGAAGGGGAAATTTATTTAAATGTTTTTTTTTTTTATTGTTTTTTGTCCATCAGAACTGTTCCAGCTCCTTCAGGGTGGACGAGTTCTGGTGGACTGAAGTCTGGGCTTTCATGTGTTCCAACTTTTCAACTTGAACCACTCTGAGTTTCACCAACAGTGTGTGTTGGACCATTTTCCTGCTGGGACATCAATTCCTGTTTCTCTGGAAGACTGACATGTTTTCCTGAGACTTCCCGTATTTGACTCCATCTATCATCTGTCCACGATTGTATGTTTATGGAGACCATATGACACAACCATCTCTAATGTTTCCAGAGAAGGTCTGAAGAGAAAATATCCAGCGAGCAGCAGCTGTCTGGACCAGAATGTCTGGTGGATATCAGAGGAGACTGGACGGACTGGTTGGAGATGGAGAGCTTACTAGAAACATGACAACATGGATCCATCCTGCCGTCAGGATCACCGCTTCAGGCTGCTGCTGGTGGAATGGTGGGGGGAGGTTTTCTGGTCCCACTTTGGTCCCCTTAGTAGCAACATGACATGGTTTAACCTCCACAGCCTACCTGAGTCCTGCTGCTGACCATGTCCATCCCTTTCTGAGCGCAGTGTAGCATCTTCTGATGGAAACTTCCAGCAGGATGATGCACCATGTCACAAAGCTCCGCCATCACCATGACGATGAGTTCACTGTCCTCCAACGGCTCCACAGTCACCAGATCTACATCCAGCAGAGCAGCTTTGGGATGTGGTGGAACGGGAGATTCTCATCATAATGAGGTGGAACGGGAGATTCTCATGGTGATGAGGTGGAACGGGAGATTCTCATGGTGATGAGGTGGAACGGGAGATTCTCATGGTGATGAGGTGGAACGGGAGATTCTCATGGTGATGAGGTGGAACGGGAGATTCTCATGGTGATGAGGTGGAACGGGAGATTCTCATGGTGATGAGGTGGAACGGGAGATTCTCATGGTGATGAGGTGGAACGGGAGATTCTCATGGTGATGAGGTGGAACGGGAGATTCTCATGGTGATGAGGTGGAACAGGATGTTCCGGGGAGGGGGGGGGGGGAGCATTCGCCTGACAAGTTTTTTAACAATCCCAGGAATGGACTATAATTAGCGTGTGCCAGGTTTTATACGTGCAACAAGCCCCTGGACGTGGATCCATGTCTTCAGTGTTGGAGCTGAGCGCCCTGCAGACTGAATATTCCTCCAGTTCACTTGGATGGAAAACAGGCTGAGATCCACATTTAAATTATTCTGCACATTGTGATTCACTTTGCACCAGTTTTTTTATTTTAATCAGTTTTTTCCACATTTTTCTTTACTCTGAGAAAATTCTATCATTAATTACACAAACTGTAAAAAAAAAAAAAAAAAGTGTTACAGAAACTCTTTACCGTGTTATTTAAATGTTATTACAGTTGGAAACTCTTGCACCTGTTGTCGGAAGGATTTTACCTGTTTGGTGCTAAATGTAAATAATTAGAATACTTTCCATCCAAACCCTCGTCCATGTACCAGTAGACGACGTGGGAACTTCAGACGGAATGACTATATGCTGCGAATGTGTAACTGAGAAAAATGGACTGTTCCAGTCAAATATTTCCTCAGTGCAATCGCATTCACACACACTCATACGTCTACTTTTACCTATCACACACATTTATACCCTGGTAGATGCATCAAGAAGAGACTTCGGTGTGCCAACAACACTTTGGCATGTAGTTGGGGCCACAGATGGTCCAAGGTTAAGAAAACAAAGAAGCTCTGCTTAACTCTTCTTTTCTGGCTTCTATTTTGTCCACCTTTGTGTGTCATTGCAGTCTTTTTTTCAGCATGACGTTTGACCAGATTGTTTCTAAAGCAGTTCAGACCAGTAGAAACACTGGTTCTGATGACCCGTCTGTTCAAACCAGCATCACTTCTTCTTTTCCTGCATTAAGTTCACAACAAAGCCGAGGTCATCCCCTATTCTCTTTATGGACAAATCACACCAGACATAATGGGCTTTATTGAAATAATGAGCACACACACACACACACACACGTCTCGGCTTTGAAGAGAACAAACACGTTGGTGAAACTTTAAGCATTCCCTTTAATTCTCTTCCTCAGACATGCTGAGAAAAGAAAACAGATCTGATGGGAGACTCCAAAGTGCTGCTCGTCTCCAGCGTACCAAACTAATCAGCCCGTCTTCCTCGCCCGGGGTCTCCCCGTCTTTATTAGCAGCATTCAGACCCCCAAAGTGAAGCAACATGAAAGAGAAAGCAGAGCGCTGAAAAGATGGCTGCTGTCAATCTGACTGGCTTTAATGTGTTTACACACAGATCAATTTCTGAACTCCAACATCGTCACACATGAATCATTCAATAATAACCTGAAACTACGTCTTTATTGTCTCTTTAATATGGTTTATTTTCTGAGACACGATTGGAATCAGAGCAGAGCTGTGAATAAATAAATTCTCCCTCTGACCCCCATCTCTTCACACAAACACAGAAGAAACAGGAAAACACTCAACCTGTGATGTCGACACGTGTTTTAAACGGCTTTGTAGCTTTTTAACTCCTCAAAATCCTTCTGTCTTTTTTTTCTTCAGCTTTCAGTCACCATTCTAGATCATCAAATACATATTTACTATCTTTCAGAAGGATTAAAGTCCTCCAAACACTGCCATGATAACATCCGGTCAATATTCCACTTTTGTCTCTATCAATACTAACAACGATCAGGACACTAAACATAACAGAATATTTGTCTTATATAAAGATATAAATTTAACTTATTTACTAATATTTATCACAATTACCCATAATTAAAGCATTGTGTCAACCCATGCTAACAGTAAATTACCAGTATCACTACTACTATGCGTACTTTTTCCATATGTGTGTACTAATCCTGACCACTGACTCATTACACAAACTGAATTCACTTCTGTTCAGTTAGAAAGATAGAAAGTTTTCTCCATGCCATGGAATTGTTTTATATTTAAACATAACAAATTAAACCTCATGTGGACAAATTAGGATTTTTTTTTTTTTTTTAAATAAAATTTTTATGTCTTTGTTACGTCCCCAGGACGTATGGGGCTTTGGGGGGGTTGATTTGCTGCAGCAGCCGCTCCTCCTTTGCCCTCTGTGCAGGTGCTGATTGTCCACCTGGACGCAATTTGCCCTGGCTCCACCCGTCTGCCTCTCCGCCTATAAAAGTGGTCCTGGACCAGAGTGCTCTCTCTTCTGCTTCTCCTGCGCTCCGGCTCCTCCTCCGGCGCTCCCGTGGGTGTCTGTGCCACCTCGCCCAAGCAGCCGCCCGCTGCTGTCCCCGCTCTTCAACTACTTGCACATTTAAGTTAATTATCTTATGTTAGTCTTATTTTTTGGTACTTTCTTTCTTTCCGTAATAAATATCCTTTCGTGCACTTTACCCAGTCTCTGTCTCCCTCGCTTTGTTGCGGTCTTGAGCCGTGGCCGTAACAAGCGTGGGGGCTCATCAAACAATTGTGTGCTCGTTCACGAGGGCAGGCGTGAGGGAGCTCATTCGCGTTTTAGTCTTGGTTAAATTTTGCTTAGTTTGGATTATCCGTGTTTTTGTTTTTGGATGATCGGAGCGCTTTCGTGGGTCAGTCCTTTGTGCGTAATTTTGGATTGTTCTGCGTTTAGTTTGGCGTGCAGGGATTTCCCCGTGACGTCGTTGCCCATATTTGGTGCTTGGTTTGCGCTCTTGGGGAGACACGGCTGGGTGTGCGGCTTAGCTCGTCGGTTGCGTTGCGGTGACGCAGGGCAGGCTTTTTGTCGTCCGTGGTTTTGTCAGCTGTGCTGTTTGGGAGTGTTGAAGGTAAGTGTATAACTTGTGATGCTCATCTTTTTGTGAAAAGAGGGGGATTTTACTTGTAGGCTCAGGCGTCGTTCTCACAAGGAGAGCGTTCGCGTTGGGGGATTTAGGGACGGAGACAAGCTGCGGGTCGAAGCATCCACTTTCCCTTTTCCCTCTCGTCGGCTCGGGGTCTGTACAGGGCTATCCGGCCGCTGTGAGTAACAGGTAATCCCCACCGCCACGTCTTCTGAAGACTAGGGGGGAGTTAAATCAGGGATTTCTTTGAGTAGACCAGCGGAGTTCCTCGTCTTTATTGTGGGTGTAGCATCACGACGATATCACTTAAGCTTCTGCTCCCGGTAGGTTTTTTTGTTGTTGTTTGTGCCATGGACGAGGTTGTTAAGAGTTTTATTGAGTCGCCAAGCTTTGGTGGTTTAGAGCTTTGCGATAAAAAAAACAACTGGTCGCTATTGCTGAACTTAAGAAAAAGTTTAGAATATGTTAAAGGTAATTTGAAAGCGGGGTTGATTGAAAAAGGGGTTTTGTCACTTGAGGAGCAAAGTGAGTATTTGTTATTGGCTACAGGAGGTGCCACGTTAACATTTGAGCAGCAAAAGGAATTGTTTGTGTTGCGTGCGCAGGCTGATGAACAAAAAATAAGATTGGAAATGGAGAAAATGAAGCTGGAAATAGAGAAGCGAAAATTGGATCTTGTTAGCGACGGCAAACTGGAGGCTGAGTTTGGCGTGCGCCCAGGAGTGCATGGATCCAGGTCAGATGAATTGAGTGATTTGAGGCTTGTTCCGAGGTTTAACGAGGAGGACCCTGAAACTTTTTTTTTCTTTGTTTGAGCGTCTCGCAGAAGTTCGGGGTTGGTCTGATTCTGTTCGTGTACTTTTGTTACAGTGCGTTTTGGTTGGTAAAGCGCAGCAGGCGTTTTCTGCTTTGAGTAGTGTGGACTCTGCCCAGTATTCTGCCGTTAAAGCAGCTGTTTTGAAGGCCTATGAACGGGTTCCTGAGGCATACAGGCAGCGGTTTCGTGGGTGGAAACGGGGAGATAAATCACACTTGGAGTTTATGCGCGAATTAGTTACGCACTTTGATAGCTGGTGTTCTTCAGCTGGTGTTAAGTCGAAAGAGGATCTGCGTGAGCTTATTTTGTTAGAGCAGTTCAAAAATTCTGTGTCCGAGCGGATTGCCGTGTATGTCAGTGAGCGTGGTGCGAAAACGGTGTCGGAGGCGGCTGCGCTCGCGGACGATTACCATCTGGTTCACTCCGCAGGTAAAACGTTCGAGTCTGGGTCTTGTGAAGTTTTTTCTAAGAGGTCACCTGAAGCTGAGTTTAGAGGTGGTCGTCTTCGTGAGTCTGATAAAATCTGCAATTATTGTCATAAACGTGGGCATTGGAAAAGAGATTGTCATGCACTGAGGTCTAAATCTGCATCGTCTAAACCTGCGATGTGTGCTGCGTCTGTCAGGAGTTCGAGGTTACCGGAGGTTACTGAGGTTGCGCCTGAGTTAAAGTGCTATTTACCGTTCATTACTGAGGGCTTTGTATCTCTTGTGGGGAGTAGTGAACGGGTGCGCGTGAGAATTCTGCGCGACACGGGTGCGGCTGATTCCTTTATAGTATCCTCTGTTCTGCCTTTTTCTGAGAAATCCTCTCTTGGCACTTGTGTTCCTATTGTGGGTATGGGCATGAGCGTTTTGAGTGTGCCACGGCACAAGATGATGATGGATTGTGATTTCTTTCAGGGTGAAGTGTCCATTGGGGTTCGTCCGGCGTTACCAGTGGATGGCGTAGCTCTGATTTTGGGGAATGACATAGCAGGTGGCCGGGTCTGGGTGGATGTTCATCCTCCAGTTAAAGTAGCCGGGGATCCTGTGGTATGCAGTGACCATGAGGAAAAAACTCAGTTTTCTGATGTGTTTGGTGCTTGTGCAGTGACTCGTTCTAAACGGTTAAAATCTGAAGATGTTCCTAGCAGTGATGTTGCTGTGCCTGTTGCTCCTTGGTCTGTTTCTCATAGTGAGCTGGTGAAGGAGCAGAAGGCGGATGGCTCCTTGGAGAAGCTCTGGGATGGGGTCTGTTCTCCTTCTGAGGTTAGAAACCGTTCTCATTGTTACTTTCTGCACAATGATGTGTTAATGAGAAAATGGATGCCTCAGTTGGAGGGCTTCGTGGGGGACCCTGTTTACCAAGTTGTTGTGCCTTTGCAACTTCGTAAGACTGTTTTGCAGATTGCTCATGACCAGTGTGGACATCTGGGTGTCAGGAAGACATATGACCGCGTTATGAGGTATTTCTTTTGGCCTCGTTTGAAGAGAGACGTGTCGGCATATTGTAAGTCCTGTCATACACGTCAATTAACTAGTAAGCCAAACCAGACATTGAAGCCGGTCCCACTTAGTCCTATTCCAGTTATTGGTCAGCCATTTGAACATCTGCTGATAGACTGTGTTGGGCCTTTGCCACCATCCAAGTCGGGCGCTTGCTACTTGTTGACTGTGATGTGTCAAAGCACTAGATATCCGTCAGCCTATCCTCTGCGTAGCATTACTGCTAAATCTGTTGTTCGTGCATTGTCCCAATTTATTTCTGTTTTTGGATTGCCTCGTATTATTCAATCGGACCAAGGTTCAAATTTTTGTTCCAAATTGTTTGCTCAGGTTTTGAATTTGCTGAAAGTAGAGCATAGTTTCTCATTGGCCTATCATGCTCAGAGTCAGGGTGCTTTGGAGAGGTTTCACCAAACCCTTAAATCAATGTTGCGTTCTTTTTGTGTCCAGATGAAAGGTGACTGGGAGGAGGCTTTACCTTGGATGCTGCTGGCTGCTCGTGAGGTGGTCCAGGAAAGCACTGGGTTTAGTCCAAATGATCTTGTGTTCAGTCACAAGGTTCGTGGGCCTCTGGCACTTTCACAGGACTGTTGGAAAGACGCTGACCCTCCAAGTAACCTGATTGACTTTGTTAATGGTTTTCGGCATAGGTTGTACACAGCTCAGAATGTGGCTAAGGAAAGATTGGCTAATGTTCAGGGTAAGATGAAAACCCGTTATGACAAGCATGCGGTACATCGAGAATTTCTGCCGGGTGATCAAGTTCTTGCTCTGTTACCTTTGGTTACTTCTCCGTTTCAGGCTAAGTTCTCTGGTCCACTCTCTGTAGTGAAAAAGCTGTCTGACCTAGATTATTTGATTTCAACTCCTGAACATAGATCTAAAACTCAGCTCTGTCATGTCAACTTGTTAAAACCATATTTCTCTCCAGATGCTGTAACTGCTGGGTTATCTACAGCTCATCCTCAGTGTGCGGTGGTTCCGGCCCCAGCTGTGGCAGAGTTGGAGGTTGGGGACTCACCAGAGCCAGATGAGGCTATAGTGTCCGGTCGGTTATTGGCAGGTGCCACTTACAAAGCGGGCCAGAGAAATCGCAACGTTCATTACACCAAATGGTTTGTTTTTGTATAACGTAATGCCTTTTGGGTTGAGGAATGCGCCGGCGACCTTTCAGCGCCTAATGAACAGGGTTGTTGGGGGTCTAGATGGTTGCGCTGTTTACCTCGACGATTTGGTCGTGTATTCAAATACATGGGAGGATCATTTGTCTCGTTTGCATGTTGTGTTTGTCCGTTTAGCTAAAGCTCGTCTGACCATCAATCTAGCTAAATGTGAGTTTGCTAAAGCTACTGTTGTCTACCTCGGGCGCGTTGTTGGACAGGGCAGTGTTCGACCTGTGCGTGCCAAGGTTGAGGCAATAGATCAGTTTCCACAGCCAAAAACTAAAAAGGAACTTATGCGGTTCCTAGGGATGGTGGGTTATCGTTGTTTTTGTTCTAATTTTTCAACAGTGGTAGCGCCTTTAACGGACTTGTTAAAAGGTAGTTCTAAGTTTGTATGGTCACCTATCACTCAGAGGGCTTTTGAGAGAGTGAAGGGGCTGATCTCGAATGCTCCTGTTCTAGCTGCTCCGCAGTGGGATAAAGAGTTTAGGTTGGAGGTTGATGCCAGTCTGGTCGGGGCTGGTGCCATTTTGTTGCAGCAGGATAGGGCGGGGGTCAACAGACCGGTCTGCTTTTTCTCCAGGAAGTTCAATAGACATCAAGTGAACTACTCTGTGATCGAGAAGGAGACGCTGGCACTGGTCTGGGCCCTGCACCATTTCCAAGTCTACGTCGGGAGTGGCCCAGTGATCGTGTACTCGGACCATAACCCGCTGACGTTTCTGAGCAACCTGCAGTCTCCGAACCAGCGACTGATGCGATGGGTGCTGTTCCTCCAGTCCTACAACCTGGAGATCAAACATATAAAAGGCCTTGACAATGTTGTTGCTGATGCATTGTCTAGATCTTCTGCAGGTGACTAAATAGGGT
Source organism: Telmatherina bonti (assembly GCF_933228915.1). NCBI lineage: Eukaryota > Metazoa > Chordata > Actinopteri > Atheriniformes > Telmatherinidae > Telmatherina > Telmatherina bonti. The sequence continues at coordinate 36,453,068 of NC_136626.1, forward strand.
GACTGCTGTCCGCTACTATGGACTGCCCACCACTAATTTGTTGGTTTCCTGATTTAATCCGATATAACTACATGTAAGCCTTGTTTTGTTGCGTTACATGGGTAACCCAGTATTGTTTGCTATTGCTGGCTTGCCTGTCAAGGTCCCGTTTGGGGCCCCTTTCCTGTAGGGGGGGGGTGTTACGTCCCCAGGACGTATGGGGCTTTGGGGGGGTTGATTTGCTGCAGCAGCCGCTCCTCCTTTGCCCTCTGTGCAGGTGCTGATTGTCCACCTGGACGCAATTTGCCCTGGCTCCACCCGTCTGCCTCTCCGCCTATAAAAGTGGTCCTGGACCAGAGTGCTCTCTCTTCTGCTTCTCCTGCGCTCCGGCTCCTCCTCCGGCGCTCCCGTGGGTGTCTGTGCCACCTCGCCCAAGCAGCCGCCCGCTGCTGTCCCCGCTCTTCAACTACTTGCACATTTAAGTTAATTATCTTATGTTAGTCTTATTTTTTGGTACTTTCTTTCCGTAATAAATATCCTTTCGTGCACTTTACCCAGTCTCTGTCTCCCTCGCTTTGTTGCGGTCTTGAGCCGTGGCCGTAACAGTCTTCTCCATCATATCTACTGTTCATTTAGAATTTCAGTGTCCAGGAACTCATACAGCATCACCAACAACTGTCTACATGGTGACAACTTCTTTCTGTCCAGACTGTTTACAAGTTCATGAAGAGGATGTAAAAATCATAAAACCACCAGATGTGACAGAGACTAAAGTTAAACAGTTCATAATAATTAGGAAACCAATGAAACAGTTTGGCTTGAAGAAGGATTTCCTCTTTATCATTAAAGTGCCGTAGAAGGGTTTTATACCAGTAATTAAAGCTGCACAATGGAGGATTATCCTAAATAAACAATGGTTTGTTAATAATAAACATACTATACATCATTGTTTTTCTTTGAGGTTTTTTTTCCCTCATAATTTAGATCTATTTCCATCAGATGACCACTCCATCTTCATAATCAGGTCATTACGTGGTCAAATCAAGGTTGTTACCACTCTTTATTGTTGTTACTAGTAATCTTGTCAATTACCTATAATAATAATAATAATAATGATAATGAAAATCCTTCATGTGGAGGCGACCAAGCCAGTTTAAAAGAATGGGAGTTGCCATTAGTCCGGGTAATTGATGAAGAAACAAACTGAATTGAACAGATTGGCCTCGACCAGTGTTTTTCAACCTCTGTGCCGTGACACACTTATCTGCCTTGAGAAATTATCCAGTTTGACCTAATTGGTCTAATTCAGCCAAACAGGCCCAGGTTTTTTTTTACAGAGTTGAGTGAAAGATCATAAAATTTCTTGTCTTGTGTTTATCTGATTTCTTAAGACATTTAGACTAAATGGACTTTATAATATTAATATAGGCTTTTTTAAAAACAGTTTTGTGGTGGGCCTTGTGATTGTTTTCAGTGAAAAGAGTGTGCCTTGGCTTAAAAAAGGTTGAAATAAAACACTGGTCTAGATGAAAAAGTGCAAGGCATGCTCTGAAAGCTCCCATTCATTCTGCCAAGAGGCGAGCTGTGGACATCACTGAGTACAGGGATAATCTCTGAAAGATTATGCACCACACTGGGGACAGCATTCTCTTTACAGTGTTTATCCAAAAACCCAAATCAGATAGGTGCCATATAATAACCTGTGTGTGCACCCTAGCATCCAGCTCAGATTGTGCTATAAGCAGCCAATCATCCAGTTAAGTGGCCGAGAGGATGCCCCGCCACCTCAGTCAGGCTATCGCTGCTTCTGTGCATGGTACGAATACCCACAAACATCTCAGTAACTTCCTGTGGGGAGTAAAGATCGTGATGTGGAAATACGCATCTTTCAGGTCGATAGAAGTAAATAAATTGTTCTGTCGAATGAAGTGATGCATGTGTAAGCATCCTGAATTTGTATTTCCTCAGATGTCCGTTCAGAGTATGCAGATCCAGGATTAGGCAAATCTTGTTCTCTCCCATGTGGGAACCAGAGAATACCTGGAGTAAAAACCGCTCTGACACTGCGAGGGGGGGACGACACAGATCACTTCTTCTTTTAACAGGAAGGTGATTTCCTCCTGTAAAACTCCAGCCGATGCTTCCGAACATGGGAGTGTACAATGCCAGCAATTCTCCAGGAAATGAACTGCTACCTCGAAATCGTGAAGCTGTGTGCGCGGCCCATCTATCCCACCTGAGGAAGAGCGGGAACACGCTTTGCAGCTCTTTGCCTGAGAGAGGAATCATTCTCGATGTGTTTGTGCCCTCTCTGGCAACACAGCATTCCTGTTCAGGGTGAGCATCCTGCTGGGGATGACAGTACAACAAAGGGCCATTGCCGGCCTCACTCCAAGGAAAGCTGAAACTTTCCTCCGAGGAGAGCTGTGAGTGCAGGACCCACCAGCTTTGGCTTTTATAAGCTGCGTCCTCTGTATTTTGCCTTGATTCTGCTGCAAAATATATTAAAACTGTGTGGATGGTGTTGGTGTACCTGAGACCAGAGTGGAAGATTTCTTGGACCAGCTGGCCCAACCGGGCAAGGTTGGCTGGGACAGGCTGGGGTTCAATTCAATTCAATTCAACTTTATTTATATAGCGTCAAATCACGGCAATGCCATCTCAAGACGCTTTACAGACAGAGGGGAAAACATAATGAAGGCCAATTCATAATAGCCTATATAAGGAAACCAACAGATTGAGTTGAGTCCAACTCAATCTCCCATCCTGAGCAAGCACACTGGGAACAGTGGGAAGGAAAAAACTCCCTTTTAACAGGAAGGAAACCTCCGGCAGAACCCGGCTCAGGACAGGCAGCCATCTGCCTCTGCTGTGTGGGGGGAAGAGGACAGATAGACGACAACAGACAACAGGAACTGCTACTCCTGGCCAGGGAGACCTGCTGAGACAGGAGACATACATGTTAATGATGCAACACTGTTATGGGGGAGGGGGGGGTGTAATGGAAAGAGATAAAGAGAAAAAGAAAGAAGCTCAGTGGATCAGGAAATGTCCCTCAGCAGTCTAAACCTATAGCAGCATAACTAAGGGATGCTAACCATCCCTAGCTATAGGACTTATCAAAAAGATAAGTCTTCAACCTAGTCTTAAAGGTGGGGAGGGTGTCTGCTTCCCTAACACTAACTGGGAGCTTATTCCATAAGAGAGGGGCCTGATAACCAAAGGCTCTGCCTCCTGCTCGGCTCTTTGAGACTCTAGGAACCACAAGTAAGCCTGCAGTCTGCGAACGAAGTACTCTGCTTGGTATATAAGGAACAATGAGGTCTTTGATATATAGTGGTGCCTGGCTGTGGAGGGCTTTATATGTAAGGAGAAGGATTTTAAATTCTATTCTAGATTCAACAGGCAGCCAATGAAGAGAGGCTAAAACTGGAGAAATATGATCTCTCCTGCTGGTTCTGGTCAGGACTCTGGCTGCAGAATTCTGGATCAGCTGAAGGCTTTTCAGGGCATATTTAGGACAGCCCAGTAATAGAGAGTTACAGTAATCTAGTCTCGAAGTAACAAAAGCGTGAACCAGTTTTTCTGCATCACTCTGAGACAGAATGTCCCTAATTTTGGCTATATTACGTAAATGAAAGAAGGCTGTTTTAGTAACCTGCTTAATATGTGGACCAAAGGACAGGTCAGGGTCAAATATTACTCCAAGGTTTCTCACTGTAGCACTGGAAGCTAAAGTAATGCCATCCAGGTTCATTACAAAACCGGAAAATTTAGCTCTGAGTTTTTCAGATCCAACGAGAATTACTTCAGTCTTATCTGAGAAAATTTCTAGACATCCAAGTCTTTATGTCTATGAGACAATTTTGTAGCCTATTGGGCTGATTTGTTTCATCTGGTTTAAAGGATAAGTATAGTTGAGTATCATCTGCATAACAATGAAAGTTTATTCCATGCTGTCTAATAATTTTGCCTAAAGGGAGCATATATAGCGTGAAGAGTATTGGTCCAAGTACAGAACCTTGAGGAACTCCATGACTTACTGTAGTTTGTGAGGAGGACTTGTCATTTACATGAACAAACTGAAGTCTATCAGATAAATATGATTTAAACTAGCTTAACGCTGTACCTGTAATTCCAATCACCTGTTCTAGTCTTTGTAACAGAATGTTATGATCGACTGTATCAAATGCAGCACTAAGATCAAGCAAGATAAGTACGGACACAAGTCCTTTGTCTGAGGCCATGAGAAGGTAATTAGTAACTTTCAGCAATGCCGTCTCAGTGCCATGATGAGCTCTAAATCCTGACTGAAACTCCTCGCATAAATTATTTCTGCTCAGGTGGGCATGTAGCTGAGCAGAAACTATTTTCTCCAGAATTTTGGACATAAACGGGAGGTTAGATATAGGTCTATAATTTGCTATCACCTCTGGATCCAGAGATTGCTTTTTAAGTAAAGGCTTGATTACAGCAGTTTTAAATGATTGTGGTACATATCCTGTCACTAAAGACATATTGATAAGACTTAGTAGTGATGTATTAATTAAAGGGAAAATGTCCTTAAAGAGGCTCGTTGGGAGAGGGTCTAAGATACAGGTGGATGGTTTAGATGAAGCTATTATTTTAGTTAATTCAGAGGGTTGGACAGGACAGAAACTATTTAGACACAAGTCAGATCCTGGTTCTAAGGATGCTTCGGAGACCACAACAGGCTCAACATTATAGGTAGAAGGAAGAGTATTGTGAATTTGATCTCTAATAGTGTCAATTTTATTCCTGAAAAAATACATGAAATCATCACAGCTAAGTGAGAAAGGAATACATGGCTCCACAGCGCTCCGGCTCCTAGTAAGCCTAGCTACAGTGCTGAAAAGAAACCAAGGGTTGTTTTTGTTTTCCTCTATCAATGATGAATAATAAGCTGTTCTTGCCGTACGTAAGGCTTTTTTGTATACGATTAAACTTTCTTTCCAGGTTAAGTGAGACTCCTCTAGTCCTGATGAACGCCATCTGTTTTCCAAACGCCTTGACACCTGTTTTAGAGCTCGAAGCTGGGAATTAAACCAGGGAGCCTTCATAATCTTACCTAATTTCTTCTTTCTTAGGGGAGCAACATTATCCAAGGTTGTACGCATTGAAGCTGTTATAGTATCAGCATGTTGATCAATCTGAGCAGGAGTAAGGCTTAAAGGGGGACTCTCAGTCATGCTAACACATGGTAGATGTGAAAAAATTGATTCAATTGATTGTTTCGACTTAAACTACAAAACGTAGGGGACAGGAGGAGTGGAAGCTTTGCTGTGTGCAGGTAGGGAGGGAGCTGGAGGTTTCTGAAGAAGGCAAAGCCGGAGGGCTTCGTCCTCCTTTTCTTTGACTTCACATCGTCGCTGCATTGTGACAAACAAAGAACTAAACATTCCCTCTGAGATAATTGGCATATCCAGGACGTTGTCCTTTTCCCTGTCTGCAAGTTGGCGAGGTTGAGCCCATTCCTGCAGCACCATAGTCTGCAGCACTCCTGCACGTGGCCTTACTGTTTAGCATTGGACACCGAGATTTAGGTCTGTAATGACCGGTATCTTCTCCTCCCACATTGCTAAGTCCTGTGTTTGTGCAAAGTCCTCGCACAACTCAGCTTGATAAGCTGTAAGAAGGGAGAGGACATGGAGCGCTCCGACCGAAAGCGCTGCCTTGTAGGCCTTTTCAGTCAGGGATCACTGAAAACTGTCAGACTTGGATATCAGGCTGGGACTCCTGGAAGACACTACCGACAGCAGGTGAGCTGCCACTGTGGCTTTCATCGTAGGCATGCAGAGCAGACCCAGGCTCTCCATCGCCTCTATGTTGAGGGACGAGGCCCTGGGAATCGGGCTTCTGCAGCTGTAAGGGCTCTCCACAAGCGTGTTACCTCATCCAGCAGCTCCAGGAAGACGGGGAGAAGTTGCTTCGTCATACTCTTGGCTGAGGACAATTTCTTCCCTTTGTAGCAGGAACTGGTGGTCTCAGCTACGACAGCAGGCCAGGGGATGTGCAGTCGGGCAGCAGTGCATTTGTAAAGTATGCCTGAACTGGGGAGGGGAAAAGCTGCTGTGCTACTTTAGCCTCCATCCCGAGTGGTGACGGAGGCTGCGGGCTGTTTTAGCCCAGGCCGAAGTAATGATGATGTCATCCTCCATTTCATCCTCTGATATAAGGAGCTTGGAGAAGACATCTTGTTCACCGTAGTCCAATTCCACAATGTCTTCCTCCTGCGGGGAATCCATGGCCAGGTCAAGCTGGGATCCCCAGTGGACGCTGGCCTCCGGTACCAGCACAGCAGCAGACAAGCTCTCCGTTCCCCCTTCGATGACGGTGTCACTGGAGGGGAGATAGGGGTCATGTCCAGACGGGCTAACTTGGTGAGCTAGCTGTCTGCAGAGACTTTAGATGGTGAACAAAGCACAGTGTTGACACGAGCCAGAGACATCAATAGCTAGCCGGATGTGTTCCAGCCCCAAACAGCACAAGTAGACCTGGGGCCTCATTTACGAAGCTGTCGCACACACAAAACCCGGTGTATGCCAATTATAGTCAACTGTTGGGATTTATCAAAACGCGACTTGGCGGTAAATCGTCCCTACCTCCACGCCAACTCTGACCCTGGTGTACACACAAAATCTGGAGAAACGGGAAACGGCGACACCAAAGGCAAAAAAATCAAACCAAAGAAATGGTGTGAAATTTGATACATTTGTTCAAAATCAAGTATAAACCTTTACACAGAATGTTGGACATTGACATTAACATTTGCCAAAAAAAAAAAAGAAAAAAAAAAAAAGAAAGAAAATGCACATTTGATATTGTTCCTCCACCACGTAAAACATCAACCACTAAAATGTGTTCTGAAACAAAGCAGATCTGCATGTTATAAAAGCCATTTCACGCAATAAGTCGTATAGAAGCTGCCATACTGTACTGGAACAGTTTGACATTCAGGCCTCCAGGGAGCATTGTTCTTTTTGTACTGCTTTCTCCATGTGACAGTCTGGGTCAATAGTGAGTTTTAAGGAAGTGAGGTAACAGGAACTTCCTGTTTTCTCTATTAGTCAGGATAATGGTGTGCTTACCAAGCTGAAAGTTCATCTCAAGCCATCTGTTTGTTTTCAGCCCTTTGAGTGGCAATATAAGTAAGTCTGCATGTTGTCTACATTATTACAAAGTAGTTTTGTGGATTATGTTGTACTATTATTTGGTTATATTCTTGCTGCTGCAAATTAGTTTTGATGTTTATCCTGTGATGTGTCTTGGTAGCCCTGATATGCTAAATTGCATTTTTCCATTTGTGTATTTCAGTTTCACACTTCCATGTATTAAATCCAGTTCAACTACAACACCTGTCTGTTCCTTGGAGGATGGAGTTTAGCTGGCTGTGAATCTCAAGAAAGGACAAGAGTCACATTGAGTGCAACAGTACAGTGAAATTATATCACTCTGCGAGGGACCAACAAACTGCTCGATTCTGAGAAAGCCAGCAACTAAGACACCCTAACCTTCACAAGCTTATCCAACGTGATGGATGCATCATCAGCTAAAGATCATGACTGTGAAGAGACCAAGTCATGTTTCGCACATTCCATCAAATCCACAAAATCATCAGGAAGGTTGACTGTTTGATCATCAGCAGGATCTTCAAGAAGGTCATCCACATCGACCAGAGCAAGTATGGCAGCAGCGCAGGCACAAGCTGAAGCTCAGGCCGCTAAAGCCAGATTAGCTTATGTTGAAAGAGAAATAAGCATCAGAAAGGCTCGTTTAGAGGCAACTTTAGATGCACTTCAGCTCCAAAAAGAAGCTGATGCAGCCATAGCCAAAGCAGAAGTGATGAAGTGTGCTGCTGCTCAGGTTGACTTTACAGAGCAAAGTCAAAAGTTGGAATTCTTGCCTCTTGAGGTATCCGCAGAGCACAAAGTGACTAACTGTATAAACAAATACAGTTACTTTGAGCTTCCTCAAACACAGACATGTTTACACAACATGACGATACTACCCATGATCAGAGACAAGTGAATCCATCCTCTCACCACCAGGTGGCAGCAAACCAACACCTCAGGGAGGTATGGTTCCACAAAATCAGACCCACATTATATCCCAATCAAACCATACAACAACTGGCAAAGGTGCCAGTGACCTTGCCAGGTTCCTTGCAAAACATCAGCTGATGACTGGAGGATTGACCAAGTTTGATGACAAACCTGAAACATATCTAAGTTGGAAGTCTACATTTTAGAGTACTATTGCAGACCTTGGTCTGACTGCCAGTGAAGAAATAAACTTGCTCATCAAGTGGTTGGGCCCTGAGTCTTCAGACCACGCAAAAAGTTTAAAAGCAGTCAACATCCTTCACCCACCTGCGGGCCTGAGTATGATCTGGGCAAGACTTGAGGAATGTTATGGCTCACCAGAAGCAATCGAAAGGTCCTTGTTTTCCAGGATAGAAAATTTCCCATAGCTCTCCAGCAAAGAACCTCAAAAGCTTCGTCAGCTATCAGACTTGCTCTGTGAATTAGAAGCTGTAAAGTTAGACGGCTTTCTGCCTGGTTTAGGTTACTTGGACACAGCTAGGGGAGTTGGTCCAATTGTGGAAAAGCTTCCTTTTCCACTTCAAGAAAAATGGACGATAGTTGGGTCTAAGTTTAAAGAAGACCACAATGTTGCCTTCCCACCTTTCTCTTTCTTTTCAGAGTTTGTCAGGAAAGAGGCAAGCCACTGCTCACTACTTTAGTTCCAAGAAAGACAAACCACTGAGTAATTTCAATATAAGGCCGTCAATTACTGTGCACAAGACAGATGTGTCAGTAGATAAAACCACAAAAATGACAAATGTAGCTGAAGATGTAAACAAGCAATGCCCTATACATCACAAACCACATCTGCTGAAAAGATGCAGAGGATTCAGAACTATGCTGTTGGAGGACAGAAAAAAAGTTCATCAAAGACCACAACATCTGTTACCACTGCCTTGCATCCACCAACCACCAAGCAAAAGATTTCATTATCAGCATTAAGTGCTTGGAGTGTGACAGCGAGAAACACTTGGCAGCTCTCCATCCTGGTCCAGCACCACAGAAGCCAAGGTCCCTCTCTCCCACTGAAGACCACGGTGGGGAGGAGGGAACTCCATCAAAACCAGATGTTACAGCCACCTGTACAAAGGTATGCGGGAATGGGGCTACAGGAAAATCCTGCTCTAAGATTTGCCTGGTACAAGTCTTTCCAGAAGGCCAGCGATGTAACCTGAAAAAATATGTATGCAATCATAGATGACCAAAGCAATCTGTCTCTTGCAAAGACAGTTCTTTAACATGTTTGATGTTCAGGTTACAACAGAACCGTACACCCTAAAGACTTGTGCTGGTGTGACGGAATCATCAGATGGAAAGATAAGTTTTTCTCTGCCCACGCTTACTGAATGTAATGCCATCCCAAACAACAGGGAAGAAATACCTATCCCTGAAGCTGCACACCACCACCCCCATCTGCGGTCAATAGCAACACAGATACCTCCCCTTGATCCAGATGCTGACATTCTTTTGCTCATTGGACGTAACCTTCTGAGAGCTCACAAAGTGAGAAAACAGTTAAATGGCAGGCACAATGACCCATATGCACAGAAGCTTGACTTGGGTTGGGTCATCATTGGTGACGTGTGTCTTGGCAGTGCTCACAAGCCAGTTGAAGTGAGCACTCTAAAAACTCATGTTTTAGACATGTTTCACTCCCTGCGACAGTCATTTCAGAGTGAAAGAGAACTTTAGTCCGGCGAGTCACACAAAGATCACTCCCCAACGACTGCAGTCAAACTCAGAATCCAAGCCCACAGCAGAGAATCTGGGAGAGACTGTTTTTCACCAGACTGCAACAGACAACCGCCTTGCACCATCTGTTGAAGACATGATCTGTTTGAAGAAAATGGAAGACATTTACAAAGATGAAACAAACAGCTGGGTTGCTCCATTACCACTTAAGAGTCTGTGATGGGCCGAGCAGTGGAGCAGTCAGGCACAGGTTTAAAGTTGAAAAAATAGGTTTTTTTAATTTTGACTCAAAAAAAGAAAAAATTGTTTTAACACAAATGAATAAATCCGGCCTGTAAAAGAGGTCAACTTAAAAAAACTATAATCAAAGAATTTGTAACAGAAGTAACTCAAACAAAATTAAACAAACTGACCTAACAAATGACACACAAGGGTAAACGTAAATAGTGGCTGATCAGCCCAAAAGAAAACAGACAAAGGGGATGACACACAAAAACCCAACTAAATGAACGGAAGAAAACTAAATTCCCCCTCCCATTTCTGCCACTGGTTCGGTCCAGTTAGCTGGCTCCACCCCGTGGCCACCTGCTGGTTCACAGCCAAGGGACTGGAGCCACTGACACTCAAGGAAAAAAAACCAAATGAAAACCAAACCATCACAACAAACTAAAATGCGTGCTCTTTCAGAATATTTGTGATGCTATGTGAAATGAATGTCTGATAAAAATATTGGTCTGCAAATTAAATCCTGGTTAAACAAAAATAAATGTAAGTGTATGTGTAATGCATTTGGACATAACCTATGTGTGGCTGTAGACACAGCCATCACAGAGTCCCAGACGCAAACTCTGACAACAGATCTTACGCCTATTAGCGCCTTATGTCTTTACAGCGCACACTCGACAAGAAGGAAGATATGAAAGCGCACTTTGTTGAGTTCATGCAGAAAATGTTTGATAACATGCACGCAGAGCTCACACCACCTTGTGAAAAGGTAACAGAGAGATAGTATCTTCCTATGTTTGGTGTCTACCATCCAAAGAAGCCTGGGAAGATTCGTGTTGTGTTTGACTCCAGTACACAGTTTGACGGAGTGTCTCTCAATGACTTGCTGATTTCAGGGCCAGACATGAACAACACCCTCTTAGGTGTGCTCGTCCATTTTCGAAAGGAACCAGTCGCTATCACAGCTGACATAGAACAGATGTTTAATTGTTTTGTTGTGCAGGGGGACCACAGAGACTTTCTACGGTTTCTATGGTATGAAAACAATGATTTGAGCAGGAATGTTGTGGACTACCGCATGAGGGGACACGTTTTTGGTAACAGCCCCTCCCCTGCAGTGGCAATCTTTGGACTCAGGATGGCAACAAGAGAGGCAGAAAAAGAGTACGGCAGTGATGCACGGCACTTCATAGAACGTGACTTCTATGTTGACGATGCACTGAAATCCTTTCCAACTGAAGCGGACGCCATTGATGTTGTACAGAGAGCTTGAAAGATGCTTGCACTCTCTAATTTGCGTCTCCACAAGATTACCTCTAACCGAGTGGAGGTGGTGAATGCCTTTTCCCCAGAAGACAGGGCTAGTGAGATCAAAGACCTAGATCTCACGTCAGACATGCTTCCTGTACACCGTAGCTTGGGAGTGTGTTGGAACACCATGTCTGATACATTTGTCCTCAACATTCCACAGAACCAGAAGCCCTTCACTCGCCGTGGTGTGCTCTCAGTAGTAAACAGTGTGTTTGATCCCTTAGGCTTTCTTGCCCCTGTAACCATCAGAGGAAGGCTTCTCCTCAGACAACTCTCCAGGAGTGACCTTGGATGGGACAGTCCTCTTCCTGAGGATATGTATGAGAAGTGGAGAAAATGGCAAGATTCTCTCCAGGAGCTTAAAGCGTTGAGTATCCCTCGCACATATGTTTTCTTCTCTAGCTCACAAGTCAAGTCTACTGAGCTCTGTGTGTTTTCAGATGCCTCAGTCAAGGCCATAGCAGCAACAGCCTACTTAAAGGTCACACACGAAGATGGACACAGTGAGGTAGGCTTTGTTATGGGTAAAGGCAGGCTTGCTCCAGTATCAGAACCCACCGTTCCCAGACTAGAGCTCTGTGCTGCTGTCCTCGCTGTGGAGTTGTCTGAGCTCATCACAGAGGAGCTTGACATGAAATTAGACAGAACTATATTCTACACAGACAGCAAAGTGGTGTTGGGTTACGTCAACAATCAGCACAAAAGATTTCATGTGTTCGTGCACAATCGTGTACAGAGGATTAAGCTGTCTTCTCAGCCAGAACAGTGGAGAGATGTCCCTTCAGAGCACAACCCAGCAGATCACGGCTCTCAGTCTGTGGAAGCAGGTAAACTTGCCAGCACCACATGGCTGTGTGGCCCAGCATTTCTTCTGAAGCCAGACAGCATGACTACATAGAAAGGCCCATTTCATCTTATTAACCCAGAGTCAGATGTGGAAATACGCGCCAGTGTGATGGCGCTTGCAACAACAGTGTCTGCAAGTTATTTGGGTTCAGCACGCTTGGAACGTTTCTCAAAGTGGACACCTCTCATCAAGGCAGTAGCTCACTTATGCCACATCTGTCACAGCTTCATGAAATCTAAGGTGGTCAACAGCTGTACAGGTTGGCACCTCTGTCAGACAAGTCTCACAGATGAAGCCTTAACTCAAGCAGAGCATGCTGTGATCAGATGTGTCCAGCGTGAAGTATATGCAGAAGAAATCAAATGCATTCTGACAAAACAAAGCTTGCCATCCAACAGTTCTCTGCTCAAGCTTAATCCAGTCATGGATGACAATGGCTTTCTTCGGGTAGGAGGTCGCCTTGCAGAATCAAAGTTGGCAAGTCATGAAGCCAATCCCAGGTAAACATCATGTTGCCACACTGCTTGTGCGTCATCATCATGAAGCTGTAAGGCATCAAGGGAGACATTTCACTGAGGGAGCTGCCAGAGCAAGTGGCTTATGGATAATAGGAGCCAAGAGATGTATCAGCAGCATCATCCACAGATGTGTGATTTGCAGGAAGCTGCGAGGGAGAGCGGAACAGCAAATCATGGCTGCCGAACGATTGCAAATGGATCCTCCATTTTCCTATGTTGGCCTTGATATATTTGGACCATGGGAGGTCATAACGCCGCACAAGAGGAGGGCAAGCCAACAATAAGAGATGGGCAGTTCAATTTACATGTATGGCAACCAGAGCTGTTCATATTGAAATAATTGAAGCTATGAGCTCTTCTAGCTTCATCAATGCACTTAGGTTCTTTGCCATCAGAGGGCCTGCCAAACAACTGAGGTCAGACTGTGGAACTAACTTCATTGGTGCATCCAAGGAACTGAAGTTGGATCCTCTGAAACCTGGGGAGATAAAAGTGGACGAATACTTGCTCAGCCAGAGGTGTTCCTGGGTGTTCAATCCCCCCTACTCATCTCACATGGGTGGCACATGGGAGCGGATGATAGGTATCGCAAGGCGTATCTAGGACTCCATGCTCCTACAGGCAAAAGACACTAAACTGACTCATGAGATTCTGACAACACTAATGGCGGAAGTGACGGCTATTGTCAATGCAAGACCATTAGTGCCCGTCTCTTCTGACCCTGAAGCTCCTCTGATTCTTACCCCTGCAACTCTTTTCTCGCAGAAGGTTAGTGCAATCTCACCTCCTCCTGGAGACTTCACCAAGACTGACATGTTTACACATCAATGGAAGAGGGTCCAGGTGCTCGCTGACATTTTCTGGACTTGCTGGTGGAAGGAGTACCTCAACTTGCTTCAGAGTCATCAAAAGTGGCAAGTTACCAGACCAAATATCAAAGAAGGGGACGTTGTTCTTCTAAAAGATAAACAACTAAAAAGGAATGACTGGCCGCTGGAAGTCATCGTGAATGCTCTCCCAAGTAAAGATGGACAAGTCAGGAAGGTGGAAGTCAAGATTACTCATCGCATGACAACAAAGACTTTCTTCAGACCTATCTCAGAATGTATCCTCCTCCTGTCTCCAGGAGATTAAAACTGGTTCATGTTATTGTGGCATTCTTAAATTAATGCCAGGCGGGGAGTGTATTGGAACAGTTTGACATTCAGGCCTCCAGGGGGCATTGTTCTTTTTGTACTGCTTTCTCCATGTGACAGTCTGGGTCAATAGTGAGTTGTAAGGAAGTGAGGTAACAGGAACTTCCTGTTTTCTCTATTAGTCAAGAGAATGGTGTGCTTACCAAGCTGAAAGTTCAACTCAAGTCATCTGTTTGTTTTCAGCCCTTTGAGTGGCAATATAAGTAAGTCTGCATGTTGTCTACATTATTACAAAGTAGTTTTGTGGATTATGTTGTACTATTATTTGGTTATATTCTTGCTGCTGCAAATTAGTTTCGATGTTTATCTTGTGATGTGTCTTGGTAGCCCTGATATGCTAAATTGCATTTTTCCATTTGTGTATTTCAGTTTCACACTTCCAAATCCAGTTCAACTACAACACCTGTCTGTTCCTTGGAGGATGGAGTGCATGGGAGAGTTTAGCTGGCTGTGAATCTCACGAAAGGACAAGAGTCACATTGAGTGCAACAGTACACATACTAATAAAACTCTAAATGAATGATTCCATTAAAATGACATGTCGCCCACCATTAGGCTATTATCGGTGTTTCCTCTACCTGCAGGTGTACAAAACATGAAGTGATGGTTGGATATAAAATGCACCCAAAGGCGCACAGTGGCTTCTCTGTCCCTGGGGAGGAGCTTGACGACTCTGGAGTCGAGCCCATCACCTTCCAAAGGGAAGTGACTGACAGGTCGGGTTCGCTCCTTTTTCCAGCCCAGAGTGCAGAACAGAACTATGTTCTCCACAGCCAGACACGCCGTGGTGTGGAACCAAACGCTGCTGCTTTACGCAGCGTCTAAGTGATGCAACACATCAGAGGTGGAGAATTCTGATTTATTCACAACTTTATCTTTAGTGTAATTTCTGTCAGGGTGGTGTTTATTTCTCTCCATTTCCAGCACCTCCTCCTTGATGGCAATTATTGTGTCCTCAGCTAGGGCACAAGGTGGGATCACTGGCCTCCCCTCTCCGGCCACATCTGCAGCGCTGCAACCCAGCTGGGACACACAGAGACACCAGTATTTTAACAATAAATAAACTGGAGTCAGAGACGTCTCATCTATGTACGTTAATTTTATAATATGAAACAAAAGAATGAACCACTTTCAGCATCATCTGGTGCATTTAGTTCCAGCATAACTCTAGACTTGTTTATTTTCCCCGCCAGCTTCTAATCTGTGGCAGTGGGCAGCAGCCCCCCCTCCTCCCTGGCAAAGATCTTCCTCCTGTGGACGAAGATGCGCTCTCTCCCTACGTTTTATTGTCTGACCACTTTATTTTTACTTTCTGGATAAGTCCGGTGATGAGACAAGCTGACAGCATCTGTCACTGCTGACCTCCTCTGTCTTTTTGGTGGTGGTGGTGATGTCCATCCTGTCTCCACCAGATAAAATATTTTTACAACCTTAGATTAGAATTTCTTCCTGATTTCCCAGAAAAATCCTCATTTTTGCTTTTTTCCTGCTGAACCATCATGGAAATGAGATGAATTAATATTGATCAGGTCACCTGACCTGTTATGGCCAACATGTGGGCGTGAAAAGGTGTTTCCCTCACGTGCGCAAAATTTAGGGTTGATCTTGACTTATGAAGCGAAACTGGCGTGGGACGTGCGTGCGCACTGCTTTGTAAATCGTGAAGTTTTTTTGTGCCGCATTTCCTGTTTTCCATATGTACGCCACCTGTAGTCAGCGTTGCTACGCACAGTTTGACAAATGAGGCGCATGATGTGGGTCTCTGCTCAATATCTTACAAAAAAATCTTGACATTCAAAGAAAGTGCAAATTAATACATCTAAAAATGATTAAATTATTAATTAAAATTTACTGCTTGTGGGCAGTTCTAAATATTTCCACTAAAAATAAAGGAAGTGTGATGTACATCCACATCTACAACTCAGAACGGCTGTAGTTCAATGCTTGAAACCAAACTGATATTTTGGATCTGCTAATTTTGCCCAAGTAAAAGACACATATTTATGCTTTCAGCTTGGATTCAGGTTCTGAATTCCAATATTGATCATATACTATATGGATAATGTCACTCAACACAGACAGCATCCATTTATTTTTAAAGACAAATATTCATGTATCATTATCCCATACAACGGATTAAATGTAATTTAGATAGAGAGAGAGAGAAAGGTCTTATTTTCTCCCAGATTTGGAAAACTGGCCCCATAAGACAGCCGTGATTGGACTGCAGTGGTCATGTGGTGCGGACAGTAGTGTACTTTATACGTTCATATCAAGTTGTGCTGTTAAACAATACTTTACAGTTTGTTTTATTTTAAACATCTAGCAATGCAGCCGATACCAAAGAGCTTAAAAGCTTTACAGTCATAATCAGCAGGACATGATGCATTTTACTCAGACTTCAACATGTTTAATGCTCCTCGTGGGGGTTTTTTGTTCTTACTTTCTCCCCTTCCTATTGGCTGCACTGGGTGTCAATCATTTACTTCCAGCTAAAGCTGTATTTTTATGGATGTTTAGGCTACAGTATCTTCATTTCAGGCACATATTTTCTGTTTCACATCACAGATCATTTCGTTACTTAATAAATACTAGTTCGGCTGTCACTTATATTTGAAATATAAAGAAAAAGCGTCATAATACAAACCTATTTCCAATGAAATTGTGGAAGATTGACCAGGCCACATCCACTTAATGTTATAATTGTTCATATATCTCAAGCCATCATATTTGGCTTTATCAATACATATCATTTATATGTTGGATACCCACTAGTTCGGCTTTATTAGGTATTTGATTCATGAAGCATATACGTGTTTTTCCAAACCCTAGCTTAAGAGTGGGTATGAAACTTAGAAAAACTACAGTCATGGCGTTCATTTGCTGTGCGCAGGCGCACTGGTTGCTCTGCTTGCACAGGTGCACTGGTTGCTAGAAATACGTAGCAAATCCTACGTAACTTTGAGCATAGTTTTTCGTAGATATTATACGAAGCAGTAATGAGAATACGTTGGTGAGGGACAGGTGATCAGCAACTGAATGGGCCTGCTAGTCGGCCTGAAGGGGTGGGGCATCAATCACCACCCGCAGGAAAAGAGGGAGACCTTAGTCGAGAGGAGGGGGGGGTTGTCAAACTCTCCCCCCTCTGCTGTTCCACCGACGCGTCACTCTCCGCCACTCCTCGGTCGCTTGCCCTCCGTTACGCTGCGCCGACAGGAGATGCTGAAGGGAGAACAAACTGCGTTCTCAACAGGCCAGTGACAGGTGGAGACTCAGGTGCTACTTGGCTGGTCAAAGCATGGCTCCTAAAATCACCACAGCAAGTCTAAAAGAAAAAGCACTAAAACCAAGCAAAACGGAGCCCTGCTATGTCGCCATTCCAGCAAAACAACACTTAGCTTAGAGGAGGGGGATTGCCGAACGCTCCCCCTCCGCTGATCCAACGACGCGTCCTGTCACTGGCTCCTTCTTTGTCGCCTCCAGCTCCACCACGGGATCCTCTTCCCGTCCGCAGCGTCTCCAGATCTGTCACACGCGCTCCTGATTGACTTCACCTGTTCCTAATTATACCTGATATCGGGGCAGGGTTACAGCCACACCCACCTGCTGTCACTGCCACACACTCCGACAGAAACACGCACACACACCAGTCACCCCGTGACATCAGCACCACCAGAAAGGCAGAGGAATGTCAGCAGAGGACAGATGCTGTCAGCTTGTCTCATCAGAGACCGGACTTATCCCGAAGGTAAAAATATTGCTGCCCACTGCCACAGATTAGAAACTGGCGGGAAAATGAAGGAGTCCAGAGATACGCTGGAACAAAATGGGCCAGATGATGCTGGAAGTGCTTCATTCCTTTGTTTCAGAATATAAAATGAAACAAACGAACCCTGTAACCCTGCCCCGATATCAGGTATAATAAATGAGACGTCTCTGACTCCAGTTTATTTACTGGGAACATACTGGTGTTCCTGTGTGTCCCAACTGGGTTGCAGCGCTGCAGATGTGGTCTGAGAGGAGGGGGGGCAGTGGTTCCACCTTGTGCCTTAGCTGCTGTGTCCTCGCAGAGGAACCAATATCTGCCATGTGTTAACTGGTGTGTTGCATCACTTCTAGACGTAAAGCAGCAGCGTTTGGTTCCAACGTGAGAGGATGATTGACAACACAATCATTCAGACTGGATGATTGATCAGGTGAACGCAGGTGAAGCGCTGACGTCATTTAGTAGCATGTTATGTAGCGTCTCCACTATCTGCACACATCTGCAGCTGTACAACAGGTTTCCTCCTGGGCATGGAGGCACCTCCACCTGCCTCCATCTGCCCGATGGCCGCTACACCACGTCTGGCTGTGGAGAACATAGTTCTGTTCCTCTGCTATGGGTTGGGAAAAGGAGTGACCAGCCCCAACCCATCATTAATTTCCCTTTGGAAGGTGCCAGGCTCGACTCCAGAGTCTCCAAGCTCCTCCGCAGGGACAGATAAGCCACTGTGCGCCTTTACGCATTTGGATACATTTTATATCCAACCATCCCTTCATGTTCTGTATCTGCAGGTGGAGGAAACACCCTGATCAGCTTAATGATGGGCGACCACGTCATTTTAATGCAATTATTCATTTAGAGCTTTATTTTTATAGCAGCTTCTATATGACTTATTGCGTGAAATGGCTTTTATAACACGCAGAACTGGCGCTGGATTAGTCGATGCCAAAATACTGTCAGCCGCGTTGCACTGGACGGACGCCGATCTCCTTTTATCAAGTTACACGCAAGTTGTTTCAGAACACATTTTAGTGGTTGATGTTTTACGTGGTGGAGGAACAAAATCAAATGTGCGTTTTTTTGTTGTTGTTTTTTTTGCAAATGCTGTTAATGTACAACATTCTGCATAAAAGTTTATATTTGATTTTGAACAAATGTCTCAAATTTCACACCATTTCTTTGGTTTGATTTTCTGCCTTTGGTGTCGCCGTTTCCCGTTTCTCCAGATTTCGTGCGAACACCAGGGTCAGAGTTGGCGTGGAGGTAGGGACCAAGTCGTGTTTTCATAAATCCCAAAAGTTGACTATAATTGCGTGTGACAGCTCCGTAAATGAGGCCCCTGGACCGCGCAGCATTGGATGCGGAGACCGAAAGCGTTTTTTTGGTCTCCGCATCCGCGTTTTTTTTCGGTTTTTACATGTTTTTTAACATGAGAATATTTACAGAAGTTTGTTTTCTACTAAGTGAATAATAGAAATGACCAGATACTTGTAACAGGACACAGCTGTAGCTTATCAGTAGTTTCTGGCTTTCCCTCCCAGCAGCCAATTGCTGCAGGGGGAGCCACCCTACATAGGTAAGCTGGGCATTCAGATCATCGATTGCCGACTAGCAGCTGGGCTACGTCAATCAGGGGAGTCCTTGCTTCCGCTTCAGGTTGGTGGCAGAGATCGGCGCTGGGTGTTCCAAGGCTTGGTTCAGTAGCCTGGACTCATTCATTGTTGTGGCAAGCTGTTGCCAGCAGCATCACTTGTTCTGAGGCACACGACGGTGTTCCAGTTTTATGGTCAGGCGGAAGCTGACATAAATCTGCTGGCGCTGGATTAGTCGATGCCAAAATACTGTCAGCCGCGTTGCACTGGACGGACGCCGATCTCCTTTTATCAAGTTACGGGGAGCATTACGGTGTATCAAACTGCTCTGGAGACCGCTGCTCTGCTCTGACGCATCTTTCCAGGTGTTCCCTCGGCCGCTCTGTGTTACTGCTGCTTCAACTTCACTTCGTTTCCTTCTCCGCCATCAACAACTCCTTCTTGGAGAAGAGGAAATGCTGACATGGGCGCCGGATACACCACAAGCTGGTGCAGACTGGACAGTTGAGCCGCCCATGATAGTGGGGAACGGAAGGACATTTTAGGGACAAAGCTGATTATTTTATCTTTAATAATTTTATATTGTTTAATTTTGTGTTTAAACTATATCTGTTCTACTTCAGGTGCTGAGACTGCAGTGGTGGATTGGTGTCCTGGTGGTGGTGCCTCCCTACTTTGGTGTACTTTTGTTTATCTTTTCATGTGTGGTGTTCTTGGGGTCCCTTCCCTAGCTTCTGGACACATCCACCCCAGTAGGTCTCAGCCATGATTGACCTTTTTTTAAAAAAAGTATTTGTGTTGGTTTTAAATAGGAATAATCTCTTTTTATATCTGTAACTGATGTCTCTGCCTCCATTGCTAAACAAACCTGAGTGCCTGGTGGTGGGTGTAACCACCTAGCTATTCCCCTGGGCATAATACCCAGGGTGGCGTTGTCCGGTTTTATATCTTTAGCTTGTAGCCGACTGTTTCTTGCCACATACTGATCAATGTATTCTGACAGAATCACATGGAGAAATTAAAATTTATTTAAAAAATGTTTTATTTTATTGGTTCAATTTGTCTTAGTTTTATTTGTGAAGCGCCACTTCACAACAATGTTGTTACAGGGCACTTTACAGACCCATCAGTTCAAACCAGTTCATAAATATCTGCTAATAGAAACCAACTGATTGCATCGAAGCTTGACTTCGATCCAATCCTCCATCCTGAGCTGCACAAGGCGACAGTGGGAAGGAAAAAGCTCCCTTTTTAACAGGAAGAAAACCTCCGACAGAATCGGCTTAGAGAGGGCAGCCATCTGCCACAGTAATTCCATCAGATCAGCATCAGGTTTCCTTCCTGCAGTAGAATGTAACATCTACTAAAACTGAACAAGGAATTAGTTTGAATAAAGCCTTCCAGCAAACATGGACTGATGTAGAAGTTTATCCACCTCGATCCCCCAAAGAGAAAACCACTTAATTCTTCTGAGGATCAACAGCCTGAAACGCTGCTTTTTCTGTTTGCGTTGTTCTCATGCTGCTGTTCCACACGATTCCAGCAGAGGGCGCTGTCTACATTTAGGCTGGACTGAAAGGGAGCTCGTGGATCAGTCTGCTTGTTTCCAACACAGCTTAGCAGCTTATTCTGACCTTTTGATTTATTTTACACATGAAAGTACTGTGTGCAGTGGTCAGAGCTGTGGAAAAAGCAAGGTCACTGGTTGGATGTTGGAAAGTATTAAGTGCGTGTGATCGACCACTAAGTATGTGTACTGGAAGAGTAAGACTTAAGATCTTCAGCTGGATCTTTCTGCTTTTACCAACAACACAATACTTGTAGTTTCATACTTTCATACATTGTGGATCAGTGTAATCAGGTGGAACTGATCCACATTCAGTGTTGCGTCCAAAATGGACAGACGTGGGACAGACATTGACTTGTTTGAGTTATAAGCTAATGACAGCGTCTAACCTTTATTTTCTTTCTTCAGGTAGAATTTGACAAAAAGGAAGAAATGAAAATTAAAGTAATTCCAGGAAGCATCAAACATTAGAATGAAATGCTCTGAAATCATTTCACTTTCTGATATTAAGAGCAAAATAAAACAAAGACTCGATTGAGAGTTTTTATTGAGATAAAAGGAAACATTTGGAGAATGTGACACAAATCAATAATGCATCTTTAATTCAACATGTAACTGCAGCCGACATGAGCTGAACACAACATCCTGATACTCAGTGTGAAGCTTTGACTGGAAACAGACAGAAAAACATGTGGATCCTGGAAGAAGCTCAGCTTCCTTCTTTAAAGGACTGAAGAGGAAGAAGTTTCCAAGAATCATTTAGAAGAGTTTCACACACAAACTGATAGGGATGCTTGATTATGGGAAAAATTATAATCACGATTATTTTCACTGAAATTGAGATCTCAATTTTTTAACACGATTACATTGCAAAAACTCAGCCTTAAAAAAACAAGAAAAAAAATATACAAATATTAGGTAAATGTTGCTTAAAATAAGATAAATTATCTGCCAACAGAAAATTAGGCTTGTCAAGACTTCCCAAAACAAGTAAAAATACTCTTAAAACAAGAGGAATTCTCTGGCATAAAAACTTAAGAATTATCTTACCTTTAAAAAAAATAAGCATACATATTTAAGATTTTTAATCTTACTTAGATTTCATTTTTTGCAGTGTATCCTTTTATCTTTAACATGATTTTTTTTTTTTTAAAACATTAGACCATGACTTTTAAAAAAATGTCTTTAGGTTTCCACATATTTCAGAAAACAAACAAATAACATGAAGCTTTGTCTTGACAGAGTGCAAATACTGATGTAAACTGAATAAATAAATATATAAGTAAGGATTAAACAACGCTGTGCATCGTGGTGTTCTCAACTCTGCGTCGGGCATTATAACCGTCTAACACACGGTTACGAGTTGTTTAATCTGCTTATACCATGGTCCCACACAGTGAATATTTGAACAAATTTGTATTTCCTTTATACAACATTTGCTTAAGTATAGGAACTTGCTTAAGTATAGGAACTTGGCTGTACATCGAGGCCAACATTTCTCTCATTCACCTGTTAAAAGACAGCTGATCTGAACCAGCTGGTTAATGCGTTGCTACGGTGACTCCCCGTGACGGAGGAATATTACAGTTTTTAACTCACTGATGGGAATTTCAGTTGTTATGCTATTTTCAGTTATATTGTGATAATTTCTCATTAATCTCATATTGATATATTCTTCATTAACCTTCATGTACAAGTTAAAAGTCTCTCTCTGTGGGAGAATGTGTATGCTGTTTGGATAAGCAGGACATCCCAGTGACATGCAAAGGTCAGAGTGGTCTGACCAAACTGGCTACGGGGAAGAAGAGCACACACGCATTGGACTTTTGAACCAACCAAACAAACACACACACACACACACACACACACGGTCACAAACACATTCACATGGACTGAAAGTCGCATATACATACACGCACTGTCGTGCACCTAACACACATTGTATTGTATCAATTTTATGAATGTCATGTGATATCTTTCAATAAATGGCTTGGAGGTCTTTTTTGAAGCTCAGGCTTCTGGGATGAGCCTCCTTACAAGTTAAACAAGATCGTCTCGTCTGGCTTCCTTCTTATTTAATGATAATTATGTTAAGATGTTAAGGGTTTAAACTTAACACTCGCTTAACACTATGTATAGGAAAATAATGCAGCCAGCTGTCACTGACAATGGTATAAACTATGTTTAGGTGAACTTCCACAACCTACTGCAGTTATTCTACATTGACCTGCAGCCGGAGCCGACTGAGACTGGCCGCCTGGGAGTGCTTTAGGACGGGAGAGGCTCCCGCTGCTCCTTCCTTACAGTAACTGCAGAACAATATGTGCCTTCAAGTCTGTCGCCAAAACACCAGAAAAGTCTCTAATAACTCCAGTAAAGGTCGCTAGATGTGTAGCTAGTCGCTTTTAACAAAAAAAAGTCTCCAGATTTAGCGAGAAAGTCGCCAAGTTGGCAACAGTGTCTGAATGAAACCAAAGCAGCTGTGGGAGGAGTTTACAGCACAGTGCTGCAATGCCAGAGACGCTCGATTAGCAGCTGAAGACAGCAGGAGAGGAAACTGCAAAGAAAATAAAATAATCGCACCCTTTTATTTTTATCATCGTTGAAAACTCAGATCGTAATTGAGATAAAAATCCGATTAATCGCCCAGACCTACAAACTGATTGAATCTGAAAAGATCTTTCTGAGTGAAAGAGACAGACATGTACAGCGTGAAGCATCTGTTCATCAGCTTCTCTGCTGCCATCAGAGTCTTTACACTCCACACAGAGAGATGGAACCAGACTTGGACCAGACTCTAAATCCAGCATAGAGAGGATGAGTGAATGTGGTGATGAAGGTGTGGAGGTGCATCAGGGAGTCAGAGGAGACTCTGTAGAAGGACAGAGAGCCAGCAGGACAGTCCACATACACTGCTACTCTGTTAGAGACTGAGGAGGAGGAGGAGGAGGAGGAGATGGTTGTTTCACTGTTATTGTGCCTGACAGTGTAGCCTTCACCATCACAGCATCTCAGCCTCCAGGACTGATCATTATATCCAAACACAGACTCTCTGGTGTCTCCTCTCCTGCTGATTTCTCTGTAACTCACTGCTATCTCAACGACTCCTCTCCACTCCACTTCCCAGTAGCAGCGACCAGTCAGAACATTTTCACACAGCAGCTGAGGACACCAGCCTGTAAATCTGTCTGGATGATCAGGATATGACTGAAGCTCCTCCACACGCGTCACCTTCCTGTTGTTATCAGACAGTTTGAGCTTTCTGTTCACTGTGTTGACGTCGAAGGTGAGTGGACAGGAATCTGATGGAGAGAACAAACACAATCCAGCTGCACTTATTGATCTATTGACACTTTGATGGGACGGATAAATGCGTGATGGGACAGTGTGAAGATGGTTGAATGTGATGAATCCAGTGAAAAACACACTTACACTTCCCCAGACCTGGTCTCAACCATGCTTCTCCAGCAGGCTCCACCCTGAAAGGAGGAGGGGGGTTAGAGCATGCTAACATGGACATGACTTGTCTCTCATACACACTTTGTTCTACACTGAGAAAGAAGATGTCCAACATGTGGACACGTCCACCTGAGTGGAGCGTCTCCAGACTAGAAGGAGCAGAATCAGGAAGCTGATTGGTCCACACCCCCACCAACACTGCTGTGTGGAAGTCCCAGTTTCTTCTTCCAACCATCTTCTGCTTTTCATCTCTTCACAGATGAAGAAATCTGCAGGAACTCCTGATCTAACCCAGAGCTGCAGTCTGATCCATCAGCTTCTGATCAATAATATCCTGCAGAGCCCATTGGCTCAGATTCTTTCTTGTGACTGGGAAATGTTAACGGGACTTCTTTTCCTGCACAAGCCAACAGGACCCCGTCATCTGCGTCATTTGCCCTCCAGTACCACTGTGAGAAATCTTGGAGTCATTCTTGACCAGGATTTGTCCTTTAGCTCACATTTAAATAGGTTTCTAGAATCGCCTTCTTCCACCTGCGTAATACTGCAAAAATTAGGAGCATCTTGTCTCAGAAAGATGCAGAAAAATTAGTCCATGCCTTTATTACTTCCAGACTGGATTACTGCAATTCCTTATTTATGGGTTGTCCCAAATATGCCCTGAAAAGTCTCCAGCTGATCCAAAATGCTGCAGCGAGGGTTCTGATGAGGACTAGCAGGAGAGATCATGTTTCACCAGTTTTAGCCTCTCTACACTGGCTCCCTGTTAAATCAGGGATAAACTTTAAAATTCTTCTCCTCACATATAAAGCTCTCCATAACCAAGGTCCATTGTACATAAAAGATCTTATAGTTCCATATATTCCAAATAGAGCACTTGGCTCTCAGACTGCAGGTTTACTGGTGGTTTCCAGAGTCTCAAAGAGTACTATGGGAG
Organism: Telmatherina bonti; assembly: GCF_933228915.1. Lineage (NCBI taxonomy): Eukaryota > Metazoa > Chordata > Actinopteri > Atheriniformes > Telmatherinidae > Telmatherina > Telmatherina bonti. Next base: position 36,478,262 of record NC_136626.1, read on the forward strand.
GAAGGGCCTTTAGCTATCAGGCTCCTCTCTTATGGAACCAGCTCCAACCGTGGGTTCAGGAGGCAGACTCCCTCCACACCTTTAAGATCGAGCTGAAAACCTTCCTTTTCCATGATTCTTATAGTTAGGATATGAGCATCTCCTGAGTTGGAGTCTGCATGTACGGGACCTAACTGTCCAGGTTATGCTCATTGCTCTTATAGTTATGGGTAGTCTAGCCATCCATTACTTATGTAGCAATGGGGATGTTACCTGATGCACTGAGAAGTATCTTGCTCTAGTTCTCTAATATATTAATGTATAAATTTATGCCAATATTGTCATCTCTAACCTATTTCTCCTTTTTACCGCAGGTCTTCCTGAATAAGTGCAGTTGTACATGTTGATCTGTCTTTCCTGTCCTCTCCACCCCAACCAGTCGAGGCAGATGGCTGCCCTCCCTGAGCCGGGTTCTGCCGGAGGTTTTCTTCCTGCTAAAAGGGAGTTTTTTCCTTCCCACTGTCGCCGCGTGCAGCTCAGGATGGGGGATTGGATCGAAGTCATTACTCCATGCCCTGTGACAACATTTTTGTGAAGTGGCGCTATACACCCCCACCCCCACCCAACATGCACCATCAACTGAGTAGACTTCTTTTAAATATGTCTTTCAGCTTCATTACAACATTACTTTCTTTGTGAATCATTACCTGGTAAGTGGAGATGCCAACATTTATGTAAACACAACAACATCAGTCGTTTCAGGAAACGCTGATGCAGTAAGAGCAGCTGGGACTCTGCCCACAGTGTCACAACTAGATATTATTAACTAGATAGAACTAATAGTTCAAGTGGAGTGCTGCTACACCTGAGCACAGGTTTTCCATTGGAGGCTCAGCTTAATTTTTGGAAGGTTGTTGTTCAAACAGCTGCCAGTAATGTGATCCTTATGTTGTCCTACTTTCTGTTGTAGTTTGTAGCAGAGCAATGTGCTGCAGTTTGGATGAGAAGACACTGCGTGGTGGGACTGTTAGAAGTTAAAACCTGCTTGCAGACTAAATGATGAAGGACTGTTGCTCTCAATACAGAAATATTTCACACTGCAGGAACCATTCTGAGTGATTCCTTGTCCCTACAAGGTCCTGAGTCCTGCGTTTGATCCATAATAGACCATTTTCATAATTTCTGCAAACATCCCTCCAACAGTTTGTCTGCATAGTGTTTCCTCTTTGAACACAAATAATTTTTAAATTGCAGTGAAATGGCTCATGTAGAAATTGACTTCAAGAAGCTGAAGAAAAGATAATTATCAGGGGACATTCACACAAAGGTAGTCCGGGGGACTTGGAACAATTTGCCATTTTCGTTGTGTTTATTTTTAAACTGGACTTCACTAATTGTGACGCTGTGGGCAGAGTCCCGGCTGCTCTTACTGGATAACTCAAGCGAACCAAACCTCCTGGACAACATCATGTAGTTAAAACAGCTGTTCTCTATGGTGTGGAACTCCGGCAGAAAATATGTTTTGGAGGTAAAAAGATTAAATATGATGGTATGTATGCATGTGGATATTTATTTAGTGCAGGCGGGTTCTTTCTCCTATATAAACAGACATGGAGAAGCTGCATTCAGCTTCTATTCTCCACATGTCTGAAAGAAACTCCCAGAAAGCCTAAGATCAGCTGGAACATCCAGATGAAAGACCCTCCTGTTCTCAGCTGCCTTTCTTATTTAAAAGTCCAAATCTGCTGTATTATTTCAAACTTGATTTTATTTTAAACTTGATCATGTTTAATAGTTTCCATCTGATGTTCTTTCTCCTTCCTTTCTCTCTTATTTCTTGCTCCTGCAGATGTTCTTCTTCAAGACCATCTACTAATATTTTATGTTTCTGCTGTGTGTAGAAGGAAAAAACAACTCCTGTATGCGATGATTAATCTAACACTCATATCCATCATGAAGCACACAGACAGACTGAATGAAGGACAGAGAAACATCTACAGATCTTCCTCCTCCATCAGAAATGGTGTGGCTTCAGCGCCCTCTCCATACCGGAGTTTGCATGGATCCTTCAGTGCAGCCATCAGCAGCTTCACTCCTGACTCTCCTGGATGGTTGTAACTCAGGTCCAGATGTTTCAGATGGGAGGGATTGGAGGTCAAAGCTGAGGCCAGAGAAGAACAACCTTGCTCTGTGATCAGACATCCTGACAGGCTGCAGAAAACACAAAAAATTAGAGAGACTTGCAGTGAAAGAACTGGACCCGTTTAACAAAAACAAATTGACATTAGACTTTTGCTGCTTCCGAGTTTCAGTTTCCATGCAGACCAAACTATGTAGATATGATGGCAAAACATTCCACAGTGTGGTTGCAACAATCATACTGTTAAAATACTGCTTTTCCTTCCTGAACTGCGTGTTTGTGTTCTTGTTCTGCACCAAGTAAATGATTACATGTTTTACTGTTGCCTGCCAATCCACCTAATGGCTGTTTCATGTTGTATTCAAATCCCTGTGTGCAGTCACTACCTGTGGATCGGCTCTACTCACCACACCCCTCTTTCCTGCCTGCTAATTGGACAGTTGCCTGACCCATCAACAACGCTGCAGCAATATTAGAGGGAGATTTAAACCGGCTGCAGCTGTGGACTCATTAGCAGTACGGAAGCTGAAGCTGAACAGAAATTGGCGCTTAGTTTCCTTTTGGAGATAATTATTATAAATAAACCTTTTCCAGAGCCTTTTGGCCAAACACAAATATACTTTATTAATTATATAACCTGAAGGACAGAAAAGTTAGGCACGCGGGCAACCGTCTATGAGGAGGAGAGGAGTCTGTCAGGGAGGGGAGGTGAAAATTACTCAAAATATATTGTGAACGGTCGCTTTATGGCAGGATCGGGGGGAGGGGGGGGGGGGGGGGGGGTGGAGTGAGGATAGTATGGAGGAGGAGGGTGAAGAGGATTCTGGAATACAGAGAAAGCGAGTGTTAAGTCAGGGCAGTGATTCTGAGGAAGTGAATGTAAGGCAGCAAGCTATCCGTAGGAAAACAGACCTAGAAGGGCTGAAAGTGCTTGTGAAGTTCAAGGAAGGCCACGACATAAGGGTGGTAGGGCCGGTGGCGCTCTCTCAGTTTTTGCATGACAAACTTGGTGAGGTAGTAAGAACCAGAGTGCATTCAGATGGTGACTTGATGATAGTATGTAAAAATGCAGCTCAGCAGGAGAAAGCGCTAAAGTTGGCGAGCGTTTGTAAAAAGCAAGTGCTGACTGTAATTAAAAGGAGGGGGGCCGGAGAGATTTGCAGGTGGGTTATATATGGTATCCCCCTAGATGAGGATCTTTGCAAACCTAAAGAGAGCATTCGGGGTGGGCGTGTGGTGAACCTAAAGAGACTTAAGGCATGGAGGGCTGGAGTTAAAGTTGACAGTCTGTCTGTTCTAGTGGAATTCCAAGAGGAAACGCTTCCTAAATTCGTTACAGTTGGATACCTAAATTACAGTGTGAGGCTGTATGCTCCGCCACCATTGTGCTGCTTCAAATGCCAGAAATATGGCCACATAGCTGCTTACTGCAAAGGCATTCAAACATGTGGGAGATGTGGGGGTGAACACGATTACGGGGAATGTGGAGCCGGAGTCCAAGAGAAATGTGTCAACTGCGGGGGGCCGCATAGTGTCGGCCACAGAGAGTGTGCGGCCAGAAAGAGAGCAGCTGAAATCCAGCATATCAGAATGGAGGAGAAGCTGTCTTATGCTGAGGCAGCGAAGCGGGTACGAACTGAGCCCAGCACAATGAGCCGGGCACCGAGAGCAGAGAATAGCTCAGTTATTGATGAGGACTCGATGTTCGTTAAAAAGAGAGACTTCCTATATTTTATCGTTGAAGTTCTAAATGTACATGCCAAGCCAAACACAGGTCCGAAAAGACCGCTATTGTGGTCTAAAGCGCAGCAAGGCACCTGGGTTTTAAAGATGTTAAGTGGGAGAGTGTTTATGAAGAGCTTCAGAAGAGAGATGAAGCTGTGAGGGCAGCCTCCTGATCACAGTCATCTTCGCAAATGTCAGCCTCGCCCCTGATAACTAAGGCCTAAACATTTATTTTCTGCAATGGAATGCTAGAAGCCTGATAGCAAACGGCCAAGAGCTTAAGAGATTTATATCCGACCTAGAGACGGACCCTGAAATTATATGTATTGTTGAGACTTGGCTAAAACCACAGTTGAATTTTGTTTTAAATGGGTATGTATGTGAGCGGAGTGATAGAGCTGATAGTAGTGGGGGTGGATGTGCTACTTTTATTAAAGAGGGGATCCCTTACAGAGTATTGGGTAAGGGTGTTGGTGATCCATTGGAGTATCTGGTGGTTGAAGTTTGGTGTAAAACGGGTAGCCTAGTGGTAGTAAATTTCTACAATCCTTGTAAAAAACTGGATATTATGACTTTAGAGTCGATTGAAGGCCAAGATAATAGAGAGATAATGTGGTTTGGGGACTTTAATTCGCACAGTTTTTTGTGGGGTGGTAATAGAACAGATCACAATGGATTAGTTTTAGAGGATCTTATGGACAGGAAAGAACTGATCTGTATGAATGATGGGTCCCCTACTAGAGTGGGCCTGTCTGTGCAGTCAGTGCTGGATTAAACTTTGGTGTCTCAGTCTCTTGCAGATAAAATAGTATGGGAAGTTTATAGTGAGTCTACTATTGGCAGTGATCACTATCCTATTATGTGTAAGCTTGGCAGCAGGGACTACAGAATTGCCCCTACATTATCTGAAAGATGGAATTTTAAAAAAGCTGACTGGACTATGTTTAAATTTTTAAGTGATAGAAATATGAGCCAAGTTGCAATAATAGATGATGTGGAGGCTTTTAGCGATAATGTTTGTGCTGCGATTTTTGATGCTGCAAAAGCATGTATTGGAGAGTCAAGATCAGGAGGCAAGAAGCGAAAGATGGTCCCGTGGTGGACAGATGAGTGTTCACGAGTAATAAATAACAGAAATAAGGTTCTTAAGGATTTTAAGATTAATCTGAATTTTCATAAGTATTTGGAGTACAAAAGGGAGCAAGCTATAGCGAGAAAAACTATTAGGAGAGTTAAAAAGGAGTATTGGCATAATTATTGTAACACGATTGGGAGGCAAACCCTGATAAATGACGTATGGAGAGTTGTTAAGAAAATGAGTGGGGTGCAGCAATCTTGGAGCTATCCAGTTCTAAAGAGGGGGGAGAGTGTAGCAGTAAAAGATGAAGATAAAGCAACGCTAATGGTCAGAGCTTTTGCTAAGGTTCATAGCAGTGATAACTTGACTCAGGGGGAAAAGTTGGGAAGGGAGGCAACGAGAAACCAGTATCAGCATCTTCTGAATAACGTAGAAAACACAGGCGACAGTATGAATATTCAGTTCTCTCTGGGTGAGTTGAAAAAGGCTATAAACAAGGCAAAGGTCACAGCCACAGGAGAAGATAGGGTTAGCTATGCCATGCTGAAGCATCTTAGTAATGGTGCCCTTAACACTCTTTTGGAGCTTTATAATAAAGTATGGGATCAGGGGAAAATCCCAAGAAGCTGGAAGTTGGCTGTGATTATCCCGATTAGGAAACCAGGGAAAGACGCCACAGTGGCCTCGAATTACAGACCAATTGCATTAACATCGCATCTTGGCAAGGTTATGGAAAGAATGATTGTAGAAAGAATAAATTTTTATGTTGAATCCCGCAATTTACTATCTCCATTTCAAAGTGGATTCAGAAAAGGGAGATCAACTATGGATCCAGTCATCAAGCTTGAGAGTGACATAAGGAAAGCCCAAGTATGTAAAGATGTGGTGGCTGCTGTTTTCTTCGACGTGGAAAAAGCTTATGATATGCTTTGGAAGGATGGTGTGCTAATTAAAATTCGGATGCTCGGCTTAGATGGTAGAATGTTCAGCTGGATCAAAGACTTCCTTAGCAACAGAATGATCCAAGTGAGTATAAATAGTAGTCTCTCTGAAACCCTGTTTGTAGAAAATGGCGTGCCCCAAGGAAGCGTAATTTCTCCCATTTTATTTTTAATAATGATAAACGATATTTATGACTCATTGGATTGTTCTATTGGCAAGTCGCTATTTGCGGACGACGGTGCTCTTTGGAAAAGGGGGAAAAATATCCAATATACAGTTAAAAGCTTACAAAAGGCTATAGACACTGTTGAAGCATGGGCAGGAAAATTGGGGTTTAGGTTTTCTGTGGAAAAAACCAAGGTAGTGTTTTTCTCATATAAAAAAAATTGAGGAAAATCTTAAATTTAAACTTTACGGCCAAGATCTGGAGAGGGTAAGCTGTATTAGATTCCTGGGGATGCACTTTGATTCTAAGCTCACCTGGCGTAGTCATATTGAAAAAGTGGTGAATAAGTGTAAAAAAGTTGTTAACATAATAAGATGCTTGTGCAGCAAGGATTGGGGAGCAAACATGATTTCTATGAAAAGGCTATATAATGGATTAATCAGGTCTGTTGTTGACTATGGGTGTCTGGCCTATGGGTCTGCAGCAAGGTCTGAACTGAAGAAGTTAGATGTAATCCAGAGTACTGCGCTCAGGCTGTGTTCAGGAGCAATGAGAACGTCCCCAGTAAGTGCACTTCAGGTTGAGGTGGGTGAAATGCCTTTTGAGTTGAGGCGCCTTCAACTGTCATTGTCATACTATGTCCACCTGAAAGGGCATAAGGAAGATCATCCAACTAAGAATGTCCTCACTCCTACATGGGAGCATGGAAAAGCTAAAAAAGCCTTCTTTGGTGCTTGTGTACAGGGAAAAGCGGAGGCAGCTGGTGTTGCAAACGTTGACCTTAGTCCGTCAGTTGTTTATCCCCCACACCCCCCATGGTTACTGCCTGTTCCAGGGGCTGACACAGCCCTACATGGGAAAATCAAGTACTATAAAGAAAATAGTGGTCAGTTAGCGATGAGGTATGTAGATAACTACTATGGGTACGTTCAAATTTTTACTGATGGGTCAAAGCAACCAGACACAGGGAGAGTGGCAGTAGCGTATGTGATTCCTGAATTCAATATTAAGTTCTCTGCAAGAGTGACTGATCATCTGTCTGTGTGCTCAGCAGAGCTTATAGCAATAATATTGGCTTTACAGTGGGTGGAGCGAATCAAACCATTAAGAACTGTCATATGCTCAGATTCATTGTCAGCGCTAGAAGACATCAAATCGGGTAACACAAGTGAAAGGTATGACCTTATTTGTGAAATTTTGGTTCTGCTTCAGGGTATTCAAGGTGGAGGGTCACATGTCCAATTTGTCTGGGTACCGGCTCATGTGGGCCTGCCTGGAAATGAGCTGGCAGATTAGGCAGCTAAACAAGCCCTAAGTACAAACTCTATTTCTGTTCATTGTAAAATTGCAAAATCAGAGGCCAAATCAATAATCAAGAGTAAAGTCAAGACATTATGGCAAATTAAATGGGACACACATGACAAGGGCAGAGAACTGCACAGTGTCAGCCCCCAGGTGGGGTCAGGTCGCCAAGGGGGAAGGTGCAGGAGAGAGGAGGTAATTTTGTTAAGGCTGCGAATTGGGCATACAGGATTAAACAAAACCTTACATTTAATAGGGAAGCACGGGACGGGAAACTGTGACACTTGCAATGTATGTGAAACAGTGGAGCATGTGATAATGAACTGCAGAAAATACAACGATGAGAGACGCCTCACTAAGAGGAAAATAGTGGATTCTGGGGAGACCTTTAGCTTGAGAAATATTTTAACCAAACCATCAGATCACATTACAGTGAAATACCTATTCCAGTTTCTTAAAAACACAGGGCTTTACAAAAGGATATAGTCAGTTTTTTTTTTTTTTTTTTTTAAATAGCTTGGAAGCTATCTTTCTTAAGCTGTAAGCTATAAAGATGATTGTTCACAATAAACTGGGAGGGTGGCGGTAGTGCGCAAAGCCAGTTCGCATCCGCCGTTAAAAGCCAAACGAAGAAGAAGAAGAAGACTCATTAGCAACGGTTTGGCACAGACAGTCGGCCCTAGGCTTGCAATCTGTGGGGTTTGAGTGTGTTGTTGGTGTTGGTGGTGGTGATTTGAGTAGATTTTGTTTGGTTAGTAATTTGAGTAGATTTTGTTTGGTTAGTAGTTTTTGTTCCTATGTTTAAAAACTGCTTGGTTTTGTGAATCTTCCAGAAGTGTTAAAACTGGTTGGTTTTGTATTCTGTTTATTTCTTTTGCTCAGTAGTTTTTTGTTTTTTTTTGTTTTCATAACCAAAGTAAAGCCCTTTTTGGCTTTCTTTCTGTTATATATGTAAATTGTATTTTAAAGCCCTTTTGGCTCCTCTTTCTGTTGCATTTATAAACAGTGTTTTGTTAAAGTTTCTGTTTCACACATTTTTGTCCCTTGTTTTCTTTTCTTTTTGTACTGGATGGTTTTCGTTTTGTAGCTGTCCTTTCTTTATGCAGCTACACTTAGCCCAACACTCGTAATATTGCCACCTCTTTGTTCCCATCTCCACTTGTAACAACTAATTCTCAGAAATTCACATGTTAACAGCTGTCCACAGTTCTCATTTGTTACGCCTCACATTCCCATACAGAGTTGGGACATAATATGTTTAAGTTTGTGTTTTTCTGGATTTCTCTGTGATTTATTTATTTTTTTACAATTTCTGTGTTATTTTATGTTAGACTGAAAAGATCTGTATTTTTCCCTTTTCATATTTCTGGTCAAGTTTCATCAAGAAATTTAGAGAAATGTCTTCAAATAAACCAGCAGCAAAAAAGACACGTGTTTATTTACATATGAACTGGGATGAGAGAGAAGCCAGTAATGAGAAAGATTTTACACACTCAGTGTGATGAATCCTGACCTGAGAGTTTCCAGTTTCCAGTTTGGACTTTTCAGTCCACTAGACAACTTCTTTACTCCTGAATCCTGCAGGTTGTTGTTACTCAGGTCCAGTTCTGTCAGACTGGAGGACGGGGAGCTGAGAACTGAGCACAGATCTTCACAGCTTCTCTCTGAGAGACCACAAACACTCAACCTGGAGAGAAAGAGGAAAATCATGAGGAAAGTTTTGAGGCCATTAAAAAAAAAAAAAAAAGGCGCCATTTTGGGGACCATCTTCACCATTTTCTTTACTGCACATTTGTTCAAACTCATCCTAGGTATTTTTTTCGTACTGACACCAAAATTTATCAAGATGCTCAGATGATGATGATGAAAAGTTGTGCGAAACATTTACAGAATACAATGTGTGTAGGAGGGGCATGGCCATATTGTTGCATCGCAGAGAATAGACTTGAAGCTGAAACATATAAAAACACGAGAGCAGCAGAGAAACTGACCTGAGACTTTCCAGGTTACAATGTGGACTCTGCAGACCATCACACAGCTTCTTCACTCCTGAGTCTTTGATGCTCAGGTCCAGTTTTTTCAGTCTGGAGGACTGGGAGCTGAGAACTGAGGACAGAGCTGAACATCCTCCATCTGATAGGGAACAGCTGCTCAGTCTGGAGAGGAAATAGACAAGCAGTAATGTGTTCCATGATGTCCACTAAAAGCAGCGTCAGTATGCTTCTACACATCCTGCTATATATGTACTTACAGAGCTTTGTTGGAGGCTTTGACCACTGGCAGCAGCCTCAGAAGAACCTCCTCTGAAGGAGAGTATTTCTGCAGGTCAAACACATCCAGATCTTCTTCTGATGACAGTAAGATGAAGCTCAGAGCTGACCACTGAGCAGGAGATAGTTTATCTGTGGAGAAACATCCTGATCTCAGGGACTGTTGGACCTCCTCCACTAGAGAACCATCATTCAGTTCCTTCAGACAGTGGAACAGATTGATGCTTCTCTCTGCAGACACATTCTTATTTATCTTCTTTTTGATGTACTGAACTGTTCTCTGATTGGTCTGTGAGCTCCTTCCTGTCTGTGTCATCAGGCCTCGTAGGAGTCTCTGATTGGTCTCCAGTGAAAGACCGAGGAGGAAGCGGAGGAACAAGTCCAGGTGTCCATTTGGACTCTGTAAGGCCTCGTCTACAGCACTCTGATGAAAATGTTTTAGCTCATCTCTGAATAATTTAAACTCCTTCTGTCTGAACAGATTGACTCCAGACTTGATGAAGGTCCGACGGACATGAAGAGCAGCCAGAAACTCCTGAACACTTAGATGGACGAAGCTGAACACCTTCTCTTCCTGCTGGTACAGTCCTTTCTCCTCTTTAAAGATCTGTGTGAAGACTCCTGAGTACACAGAGGCTTCTGTGATATCGATGCCACACTCTGTCAGGTCTGCTTCATAGAAGATCAAGTTTCCTTTCTGCAGCTGATCAAAAGCCAGTTTTCCCAGAGACTCAATCATCTTCCTGCTCTCTGGACTCCAGACTGGATCTGTCTCAGCTCCTCCATCATACTTGACCTTCTTGACTTTGGTCTGAACCACCAGGAAGCGGGTGTACATCTCAGTCAGGGTCTTGGGCAGCTCTCCTCCCTCTCTGGTTTTCAGCTCATCCTCCAGAACTGTAGCAAGGATCCAGCAGAAGACCGGGATGTGGCACATGATGTGGAGGCTTTGTGATGTCTTGATGTGGGAGATGATCCTGCTGGCCTGCTCCTCATCTCTGAATCTCTTCCTGAAGTACTCCTCCTTCTGTGGGTCAGTGAACCCTCTGACCTCTGTCACCATGCCAACACAGTCAGGAGGGATCTGATTGGCTGCTGCAGGTCGTGTGGTTATCCAGAGGCGAGCAGATGGAAGCAGTTTCCCCCTGATGAGGTTAGTCAGCAGCACATCCACTGAGGTGGACTCTGTAACATCACTCAGGATCTCATCATTGTGGAAGTCCAGAGGAAGTCGACACTCATCCAGACCGTCAAAGATGAAGACGACCTGGAAGTCTTCAAAGCTGCAGATTCCTGCTTCTTTAGTTTCAGTAAAGAAGTGATGAACAAGTCCCACCAAGCTGAACTTTCTCTCTTTCAGCACATTCAGCTCTCTGAAAGTCAGTGGAAATGTCAACTGGGTGTCCTGGTTGGCTTTGTCTTCAGCCCAGTCCAGAGTGAACTTCTGTGTTAAGACAGTTTTCCCGATGCCAGCCACTCCCTTTGTCATCACTGTTCTGATTGGTTCATCTCTTCCAGGTGGGGGTTTAAAGATGTCTTCTGGTCTGATGGTTGTTTCTGGTCTGTCTGCTTTCCTGGATGCTGCTTCAATCTGTCTGACCTCATGTTCATCATTGACCTCTGCAGCCCCTCCCTCTGTGATGTAGAGCTCTGTGTAGATCTCATTCAGAAGGGTTTGCTTTCCTGCTTTAGCGATCCCCTCAAACACACACTGGAACTTCTTCTTCAGAGAAGATTTTAGTTTACGGCCACAAACTGAAGCCAGAAGTTCTGAATGAAAAGCAGAAATCAGACGAGTCAGTAAAGATTTCAAGCCTCTGAAGAAGGAGGATGTGAACATGTGATGTTCCATGTGTTGAGACGTTAGTAAATGTTTCATTTATCAGCAGCTTCAATCTTTAGAGAAATCCTCTTACTGCTCTGCAGACGCTCAGCCAGCTCCTCCTGCTTCATTCTCCTCAGGAAGTCCACTGTGATCTTCACTAATGCCTCTCTGCTTCTCTTCCTCTGCTCTTCATCCTCACCCTCCAACACTGAGCATTCTGGGTAATCTGGACTCAGAAGCTTCTGGATCTTCTTCAGCTCCTTCTTCACAAAAGTGATGATGTTGTCCTCCAGCAGCTGGAAGAGAAAACCACATGAAGGACACAGTCAGACTGAAAGCATGGAGCCAAACATCAGATCCATGTTGGACACGCTGACAATCCACTGGTCTACAAAGTGCAGCGTGGAGATGAGTGTGAACAGAAGAGATGGAGAAGTAGTTGTTGTACATGTACACACCATAAATATGGAGTCCAGCTGTGTCTGATGCTGCTGGGCAGACTGACCACTGGGAAGCTCTGAGCTCTGCTGCTCCACTCTGTAAGGACATCAGGACCTTTATTGTCATTGCATCAACGTCACCATGGCAACAGCATTTTGTTGGCACTCGGCAGTAAAAACAGCAACATACATATTGAATGAAATGGACATTAAATCTAAAACACAGCAACAGAAGAATGAAAATAAAAGAGAGGAATAAAAGCTGAGGTGGGCCAGAGGAAGACGGAGCAGATCAAGTATGATGTTGGCAGTTCAGTGAGGATTAAGAGGGAGAGTGGGGGAGTGAGGGGGGAGAGGGTTGATGGAGGAAACAGCTCTGTGGGGAAAAGCTGTTTGCCAATCTGGAGGTTGTGGTTTTTAAATGTCTGAATCTTGTCCTTGGTGGAAGGGGAACAAAGTGAGTGTGTGCAGGGTGGGTCTTGTCTCTGAAGATGGACCATGCCGTCCTCTGTGGTCAGAGTGCAGCTCCTATGATCCTCTGTGCTGCCTTCACCACATGGGACAGATCTGTTTTGTGGCGTGCAGCTTGCATAGCACACAGTACAGCCCTGACAAAGGATGCTTTCTGTTGTTGGTGAGGAGATGAAGTGCTAAACCGGCTTGCCTCATCTTCCTCAGGAAGAAGAGTCTTTGCTGAGCTCTCTGCATTAGATGGGAGCTGTTAATCCACCAGGTTAGGTCTTTGCTTATGTGGGTCCCAAGAAACTTAACAGATTCAGGTCTTTCCAGCTCCTCTCCCTTGATGAACATTGGTTGCTGAATCGTCCTACTTGTCCTTCTAAAATCCACAACAAGGTCTCTGGTTATGGTTGTGTTGAGAGTCAGATTGTTGTCTGCACACCACTCGACCAGGTGCTGGACCTCCTGCTGTAGGAGGTCTCATCGTTGTTGCTGATGCTTCCAGCCACTGTACTATTTAATTCAATTCAATTCAACTTTATTTATATATCGTCAAATCATGACAATGCCATCTGAAGACGCTTTACAGACAGGAAAAAACAAAAACATAATGAAAGCCAATTTATAATAGCCTATATGAGGAAACCAACAGATTGAGTTGGAGTCCAACTCATGGAATAAGAGAATAGAATAAGAGGGTAAGAGAGAGAGATAAAGAGAAAGAAGCTCAGTGTATCAGGGAATGTCCCTCAGCAGTCTAAACCTATAGCAGCATAACTAAGGGATGCTAACCATCCCTAGCTATAGGAATTATCAAAAAGATAAGTCTTCAGCCTAGTCTTAAAGATGGGGAGGGTGTCTGCTTCCCTAACACTAACTGGGAGCTTATTCCATAAGAGAAGGGCCTGATAACCAAAGGCTCTGCCTCCTGCTCGGCTCTTTGAGACTTTAGGAACTGGAGAAATATTATCTCTCCTGCTGGTTCTGGTCAGGACTCTGGCTGCAGAATTCTGGATCAGCTGAAGGCTTTTCAGGGCATATTTAGGACAGTCCAGTAATAGAGAGTTACAGTAATCTAGTCTCGAAGTAACAAAAGCGTGAACCAGTTTTTCTGCATCACTCTGAGACAGAATGACCCTAATTTTGGCTATATTACGTATGTAACCTGTGGGTTTTTCTATAAACAGGTTTTGCATATTTTCTTTGTTTGGTTGTAATTTTATTTATATATATTGTTAATGGATGTTTATTTGATTTGTAAATGTGAGTTGTTTGTTTTCTAATTACCTTAAATGTTACATGAAAATGTGGGCAACAATGGGTGATGGGAGAGACAATCTAACTTTATATGTTGTTCGTTTACTATTGGTTCCCCCGAAAACTATCAGGACCTTATTGGTGCAGGGGCAGGAAAATCACGCTCCGGTCGGAACAGGTGGAGAGAAGAAGAAACTGCTCACTCTCTCAAACTTTCTACCGTCTATGGCTGCGGTGTTCCGCCACAACGAGAAGCAGGAAACCGAGTAATATCAGACGTTCTGCAACCCGATGATGCGTTGGACCTGCTCTTAATCAGCCCGACAGGAGAGAAAGGGCGGTAAGCTGAAACAGCTGACTTTTCAATGGACATCTACATGCTTACAACTGGAGGAATGGGGCCGCGTAGTTGCTGATGAGGTCGTACAGCAGCCGTTTGCTTCGCGGACTGTGAACGTCTGGCTGAGGGTACTCCAACCCTCTGGAAACAGCGAAAGGAGCGCCTGACTTCGTTTGTGGAAAAAAGCGAAACCAAACAACTGCGCCTTCATACAGGACTGTGATGGCGTGAGTAAACACGCCCGGTTTTGATCGCATCGTTTTTCTTTTTTTTTTTTTTTCTTTCTGTTCACTGGTGGGCCGACTGGCGCCCCCATCTCAGGCCTGCTACGATCACCATAGGTGCCGGCTATTTTCTTTTGGCTATTTTACTTGTCATGTGGTTATAAAGTGGGCCCGCTACAGTTATGTGTTTTGCTAATGCTACTCAGGTCATGATGTTACAACCCATTGTTCATTAAACGGGGGCATCTTGTTATAAGCCATTAGTGGTATGTTCTTTATTTTAATAGTCACACAGTCATACATAAATAGTAGAGGTATTTACGGTATAATTGTTAAAGGTATTCAGGAAACCCAGGACACTGTTTATAAGTCCTAAAGGCCAAAACAGTGTTACATAATTGGAGGCACCGCTGGGATTCTGTGTGACTGATCAGTATAAGTAAAAGTAATTATGGCTTATCCTTTAAACCCCCAGTTACTGTCAGAACTTGAACAGTGGTGTACTGAACTAGGAGTAAATCCCACAAATGCTTTTGTTTTGAGTGATGTATCTGCAGATATCATCATTGGTGATGTTGAAGAAACCATTGAAACTGTAAAAGTGTTCGGGCGAGGACGCCTCAGAGGTAAAAAGTTTATCTCTCAACTCTCAACTCATTACTGGGGATGTAATGTTATGTGAATGCCGCCATGGTATCGACCCCACTAGGGCACCCCCTGAAATTTTTCCAACTAATGGTGGAACATCGTGGAAGTTGTCATTTTTCACCACTGCGTCAAGCTCATCAGATGAGTTTTCACAAAAGTTGCTCAAGCTTCTAGAAAATGAAGGGAAATCCCAAAATGATCTTCAGTTCCTACTTGATAATGACACTACAGCTAAGAAGGATGATTCCCCTTCCTCTATTATTCGCGCTGTATTAGAGCTTTTGGAAAAAAAACTATCCACCCTAACCCTCAAGAGAACAACGCATTTCGCAGATTGCGAATTTTTTCAGGAGTACTGCCCACTCCAGCAAGGGAGGAGACCCTGGAAAACTGAATGGAGCAGGCACAGCTCATGATGGATGAATGTGATTGCTCTTGGAGGGAGAAAAGAAAAAGAATAGTGGAAAGTTTAAAGGGGCCTGCTCTTGAGATAATACAGGCTGTAAGATGCAATGATCCTGATGCACGTCCGGAAGATTATCTAGTGGCCTTGGAGAATGTATTTGGGATCTCTGAATCAGGGGAAGACCTATATTTTGCCAGTAGATCCATGCACCAAAAACGTGGAGAGCGCCTCTCAGACTTCCTGGGGAGGTTGGAAAAAGCTCTTACCAAGGCAGTCCAGAGAGGGGGCCTTCTACCTAGTAGGAAAGATAGAGCAAGGGTGGAACAGCTGCTTAGGGGTGCAGTTGATTCTGACATATTGCTATTACAGCTACATTTGAAAGAGAGGTTGAGTAACCCTCGCTCTTTTATGAACCTGTTGAGTGAGATCAGATCAGAAGAGGATCAGAGGTTAGCCAGGCCAAACCTGACTCCGAGCATTCGCTAGGTATGTGCCACAGAGGAAAACGTAGTTAAATCCTCTCAGATTAAAGATTTACAGGCTAAGGTACAGCAATTGACAATGAAAGACCAAGTATCTCATCAGCTCAACTGGGAAGTTTTGCCAACCTCGTTACCTAAAGCAGATCCAGAGATGTCAGCTTTAAAAGAACAAGTAACAAGTCTGCAAAATCAGTTAAGACAGAGATCCGTGCCACAAAGTCCTTCCGAGGCATTTGCAGCAAATAAAAAAAGATTCAGGCAGAAGCCAAACCCAGGCAAAGATGAGGTGAAACTGTCAAAAGATGGACAGGATATTTTTTGCTACCATTGTGGAGAAGATGGCCACATAGCTAGCAAGTGCGCTGGCTCTGAAAACTCATCCAAAATTATCAGTAAACTGATTCGAAATATGCAACATCTGCAAAGGAGCCAAAGAGGACTTTCAGGTCACAGAGAGCAGGGTGGCCATGTCACCAGAAGTGCAGCTGGGTCACGTGAATCAACACATATTCCACAGGGTTTGATAGGGAAACCAACAGTAGGTAAAGTGATAATTGAGGGCCAGACATGTGATGCACTCATGGACAGTGGGTTTACTGTTTCCATTATCTTTGAGGGGTGGTACTTACAGCACCTGTCCCATATTCCCCTCGAGCCTATTTCTAGTTTAGACCTCTGGGGTTTGGGTCAGACTAGTTACCCCTATAAGGGTTTCATTGCTGTGGAGATTCAGTTCCCTGAAGACCTGGAACGTAGTGAGCCTGTGGTCATACTAGCTCTTGTCTGTCCAGATGCAAATGGCCCAGACCAAATGTCGGTTATTATTGGCACAAATGCTAGGGCATGTCATAGTCAGTCATGAGCCTAGCATTCAGACAGATGACAGGGGCAACCAATTAGCTCAGACCTTGAGAGTGTGCCCCCAAATTTCACAAGAGCCTGTGGCTGTTTTAAAGTGGGCTGGGCCGGGGCCGCTGATGCTGCCTCCGGGTTGTGAGCGTTCAGCCAGCTGTAAAGTGTCATCTAAAGAGCCACTTGTAAAGAGCATCCTCATGGAGACTCCATCACTGGGAGCACTTCCAGCAGGAGTGTTAATACCACCTTGTGTCCTACTCTCCACAGATATGAACACTAACCGATTTTCGGTGGTGTTAAAAAATGAATCTGTCAAACCAAAGCGGATTCCTAAGGGAACAGTTATAGCACATGTTCATAAGGTCGATATAGTTACCCAGTCACAGCAGACGGAGATGTCTATTAGACAACTTGAGCCGTCTGTATTCAACTTTGAAAACTCCCCCATCTCTGCAGTCTGGAAAGATAGACTTTCCCGAAAGCTGGCTGCAAGGCCTGGAGTTTTCTCCATGTCAAAGTGGGAAGTTGGTCTGGCGAAAGGGGTTGAACATCATATCAGGCTTAAAGACCCACGCCCATTTCGAGAAAGGGTAAGGCGGCTCGCACCAGCTGATATCAATGATGTCAGACGTCACTTGCAGGAGCTCTTGGCAGCTGGTGTAATGTCAATGCGAAAACCATACCTGACCAATATGATGATGATGCCTTGGAGTGCTTAACTGGAAGTTGCTGGTTTTCAGTTTTGGACCTCCGCAGTGGTTATTACCAAATTGCCATGGCAGAGGAGGACAAGGAGAAAACTGCCTTTGTCTGTCCATTAGGGTTTTACCAGTTCGAGCGCATGCCCCAGGGTATTACAGGAGCCCCAGCTACTTTCCAACGACTTATGGAAAAGGCTGTGGGAGACATGAACTTGTTGCAATGTCTAGTCTATTTGGACGACCTGATTGTGTTTGGTCGCTCCCTGGAAGAACATGAAGAACGTCTGTTGAAAGTTCTTGACCGATTAGAAGAATGTGGTTTGAAACTGTCCATTGACAAATGCCAGTGTTGCTTACCACAAGTCAAATATGTGGGACACATTTTGTCAGAAGCCGACATCGCTACGGACCCAGATAAAATCAAGGTGGTAGCCCTACTGACTTAAAGTCACTGCAGTCCTTTTTGGGGTTCTGTGGCTACTACAGTAAGTTCATAGCTAACTATTCCGCCATAGTTTGCCCACTAACTGATCTGACCAAGGGATACCCCCTTGGACTGTGGCCTGCTCTGAAGCTTCCATTTTCTCACCCATGTCCCCGTGCTGTCTTTTGCTGATCCCACCAAGCCCTACATACTCCATGTAGACGCCAGTATGGATGGGCTTGGGGCCGTCCTCAACCAGGAGTACCCAGAAGGTTTACGTCCAGTGGCCTTTGCTCGCCGAAAACTATGCCCATCAGAGAAAAACTACCCCATCCATCAGCTTGAGGTTTTGGCACTCAAGTGGGCTGTGGTAGATAAGTTTCACGACTATCTGTATGGTGCCCAATTCATGGTGAGAACTGACAACAATCCGCTTACCTATATCCTGACCACCGCAAAGTTGAACGCCACTGGCCACCAGTGGCTTGCTGCCCTAACCACTTATGATTTCGACATTCAGTATAAGCCTGGCAGAGACAATGTGGATGCCGAGTGGTTGTCAAGGAATGCTTTAGAGGTTGACCAGGGGTGGAAGAACATCCCACAGTCAGAGGTAAAGGCTCTGTGCCGGCAGGTTTGTGTTTTGCAGTTACCAGGGTCCCATACTCGTCTCATTGATCAGTTGGGAGCCTCCCCCCAGGCCATTCCTAGAGTTTACTCCTTCTTATCCCAGTTGAAGGCAAGTGACTTGGAACAGATGAGTCAAGAGCAAATAAGTAGAGCACAAGATCTTGATCCAGCTATTGGTAAGGCAAAGCTGGCCGTTAAATTGGGAAACTGGCCTGTCCCTAGCATGAGCAGTGTTCCTGACTATGCTTTACTTTACCGTGAAATAAATTTTTGATAAAAGGCAGCACTTTGCACAGAAGGGTGGTGAGACCCGAAGGGGGACAAGTATTGCAGCTAGTCCTCCCTAGTGACCTTTGTTTGACAGTTTTGAGGTCACTGCATGATGAGTCTGGCCATTTGGGAGTCGACCGCATCAGTGAGCTGGTAAAGGGACGGTTTTACTGGCAAAAGATGATGGCTGACATTTCTCAGGACATCCAGAACTGTGGTAGGTGTATTGCCCGGAAATCCATACCTCACAGGGCAGCACCTCATCAGCAGATCACGAGTAGTGGTCCTTTGGATCTAGTGTGTATCGACTTCTTATCAATAGAGCCTGATACAAGGGGGGCTGCCAACATTTTAGTGGTAACAGACCATTTCACTCGTTATGCACAAGCCTATGTTACCAAAGACCAGAAAGCAGCGACTGCCAGGATACATTCTGACCAGGGCCGTGACTTTGAGAGTCGCCTGATTAAAGAGCTCCTGGGAATTCTGGGAATTAAAAAGTCAAGGACAACTCCTTACCACCCCCAGGGTGACCCACAGCCAGAGCGGTTTAACCGCAGACTTTTGTCAATGTTGGGAACACTCAGCTCCAGCCAGAAACAGAAGTGAAGTCAGCACGTCAGTTTGCTAGTGCACGCTTGCAATTGCACCCAGAGCACTGCCACTGGCTACTCTCCTTACTTCCCAATGTTTGGCCGTGAAGCAAAACAGTCCTAAAGGGCAAAACAGTGTTACACGTAAATGAACGAAGGCTGTTTTAGTAACCTGCTTAATATGTGGGCCAAAGGACAGGTCAGAGTCAAATATTACTCCAAGGTTTCTCACTGCTATCATCTGCAGACTTTACTATGGTGTTGGAGGAATGGATGGAGAAGTTCCAGTCCTGGATAAAGAGGGCCAGACCCAGAACACACCCCTGTGGCCTGTTGGTGAGGAAGTCAATGATCCATATGCAGAGTGAGGTGAGGAGACCAAGGCTGATGAGTTTCTGGACCAGTTTATGGGAGATTACAGTCTTGGAGGCGGAGCTGGAATCCACAAAGAGCATCCTGATGTAGCTGTCTGGTGGTCCAGGTGCTTCTGGGCTGTGTGGAGTGTGATGGAGATGCATCCTCTGTAGATCTGTTTGCTCTGTATGCAAACTGAGGACTGTCCAGGTCTGCAGGGATGCTGCTGTTGATGTGAGCCAGTATGAGCCTCTCAAAGCGTTTCATAATGACCAGGATGAGGCCAACAGGACAATCATCATGAAGGCATGTGATGGAGGGCTGTTTAGGCACAGGAATAATGGTGGTGGATATGAAGCAGGAGGGAACTGCAGCTTGTTGCAGGGAGAGGTTAAAGATGGAGGTAAAGACCCCCGCTAGCTGGTCAGCACAGGTTTTCAGCACACAGCCTGAAAGTCCATCTGGTCCAGTTGCTTTATTGATGTTAATCCTTAGTGTGGATCTCACCTGATGGTTCTGAAGGACAAATGACTGTTTGTCCTGTTTGGAGTGGAAGCTCCCACCATTTCCATCCCATAATGCTGTTTATCAGAACATCCAAAGCATGAAGTGTGTCAGGAAGGTCCCTCTCATACCTGGCCAGGTTGGTGTTGTCCTTCCAGTCATGAAGGATTTGATGCCCTTCCACATGCCCCGGGGGTCCTTGTTTCCAAAGTCCCCCTCAGTCCGCTGCCTGTACCTGCCTTTTGCCTCTCTGACACTCTTTGCCAGGCTCTTCTGGGAGGTCATAAAGGTCAGCATATCTCCTGGCCTACAAGCAGCCTCTCTCACCTTCATCACGAAGCTCCCACTCTCATTAAAGCAGCTTTCTGGTTTGGGAAGATCTGGACTGTTTTAGTGGGCAGTAGCTCCACTGTGGAAAAGCTGATGTCATCCAAAGCAGCAGAGGTGTGCTCCTCCAAGCCAGATCCTTGAGAGAAAACCTCCCAATCTGTGCTCTCAAAGCAGTCCTGTAGAGATACGGTGGCCTTCTTGGTCCAGACCCCTACGGTCTAGTTTTGCTTTGTTTCTGCACACTACAGGTCTGGAAGATGGAATCAGTATCAGAGAGATGTGCTCTCTGTGCTGAGGTGCCCTGGAGCAAGGCAGCCACAGCCAGGATGTGCTTGGATGAGACTGGTTAGACTGGGCAGCTCCCAGTAGAAATGTGTTTGATGTTGGAGTTTTTCACCAAGTAAAAGTTTGCTTTGTTGTGACTGCAGGTCACTTAGTAAGTGAGCTTCAGGGAATGTGCAGAACTTGTGGAAAGGTCCAGAATGTGAGGAGGAAAAACTGACGTTTGCTTCTACGTTCCACAGATGAGAAAGCTGAATTCTGGAGATGCTGTTTCCTGCACTGAGACAGAGTCTTCCTGCTTATTCTCAGCTCACAGGAAATATCCCATAAAACTGCTTATTATAAGAGCTTTATCTGGATATTTCACCTGGAAATACTGAAGATATCCGTACTAATATATAGATCCGTATATCCGGAATAATACTCTGGTATTATTGATGTGAAACACAAGCTGGAATAAAACCAAATTGATGCAACATTTACACACAGCTCACCTCTCTGGATCCGATTTAAACTCAAGAAAAAATTCCTTCGACTTGTTGCTCTTAAAGGACAAACAGCTGGGTGCTGATCCAGGTCCTGATCCAGGTCTAGGTTCTGGTCCTGGTCCAGGTTGATTCCTGTGAATAAAGATGGTTTCATGGTTTCACAGCTGAATCCTGAAATTGAACATTTAGTTTGATGAAGACTCTGGAGGACAAATCAGATCCATCACATGACAAACATGATGCTGCAGATTCGTCTCAGACGTCCAGAAATGATTCAACAGAAACTGGTTTTCATCTGGAACCTGATCCAGAACCTCCACTGGACTCTGATACTCACTGCTGGTCTGAGCTGAAACCAATAAGTTTATCCATCGGCCGGTCGCTCTTCATGGACACACAGCTGGGCTCAGGTCCAGGTCCAGGTCCAGGTCCAGGTCCAGGCTGGTTCCTGTGAATCCAGATGTTTGCTGATGTGAGTTTTTATGATTTCTGAGAAGAGTCATGGAGAGTTAGAGATGGATATCTGACCTCTGAGTGGTTTTAGGTGGAGGGACTCCCTCCTCTCTGTCCTGATCCATGATGCTGGATTCACATTGGCTCACACACACTTTCTACCTCCACCTGCAGAGGAAACACACATTGGCTCACACACACTTTCTACCTCCACCTGCAGAGGAAACACACATCATTCAGCTGAAGCCCTCCTCTCCATCATCTCCTCCTCTGATTGGCTCAGAGTCAGATTGATTCATTTCTCCTTTATTTCAGCAGATAAAAGTCTCAGTTAGATGAGAAAAATCTTTTTTAAGAGTGATCTGGCCAAGAAATGCAGAACAATCCCAAGTCCATGATGTAGCAGACAGCAAACAGAGATCAACTATCCAAACACAACAAGACAAAGGCAGCAGCCAACGTCGGCTAAATGAAACCCAGCCTGGATGTTTAAAAACACTCACATTGACCAGTGGAGTTTTCTTCTTCCAATCTACTTCAGTTCTCTCACACAGACATGTTATTTCTATACAAGTGTTGATTACAAGGACAAAATACAACATCATACATGAAGAAATGCAGAGATGAAAAAAATGGGGGCAATTAAACATGTTCTCATCATTGAGCTTAAATATTGATCATTGATCAACACTGACTGTTCATTAAATGTTGGAAATAAAATGTCTGGAATCATTTCCCTGAGATTCAGGTGACATTTTCAGCTGGATTTAGTTGACAAACTGTTCAAGTATTTACTTTCCTGTCATAAACTAAATGTAAAATATCAGAAAGATGGATTATGATCAAGGAGAAAAGTTTCAGTGTGGAACTTAATAATCCTGAAAAACTGTCCGACTCCTGTTACTGTAAAACTAAAACTAAGCTCAGAGTTCACGCTGCTCCCCACAGCCGCATTCTCCATCCATTACACATCAACTGGAAACCAGTTTGATCCCAGGACTCACATTTAAACAGGACAAGTATCAGCCTGGTTCTGGTCTGAGTCCAGGTCAGAGTCCAGGTCAGAGTCCATGTCTGAGTCCAGGTCAGAGTCCAGGTCAGAGTCCAGGTCAGAGACCAGGTCTGAGTCCAGGTCTGAGACCAGGTCAGAGTCCAGGATTTGTGGTCTGGTTTCTGGTTTTTAACGTTGCCGTTTGAAGCTGACTTTTAATCCAGAAACTATTATTTCCGTCTCGTCTTCATTTAACTGAAGGAAGTTCCAATAAACAATAAGAAACACAATCCAGTTTATTTTCCTGCTTCATTTTCTGTCATGTTGTTTCCTCCACCGTTTCCTCCTTTCTTAACTGGGACCAATAAAGTTTCTGTCATTCTGATCATTTATTTCTTGTTAAGGCAACAAAAGCAGCTGAAAATGAGAAAGACTCACAGCAGACGCTGACGGACTCAGTCCTGCTTTTCCTCAAAGATTGGAGAGTTTGCTGAGCGGCTGTGCAGAGCTCTGACAGATGGACGACTTCATTCTGTCTGCTGCAGATACTGACTGATGCACACATAGTTCTCCTCTTTCCTTCTGCCTTACCTGTTCTACCTGAACGTTCACTTCTGTGGAAAGTTTGACGTCGCGTGGCCTCCTGTCCAATCAGAACCCTTCCCAACCCCCAGATCTTCAGCTGAACTGAATAAAGGGGATTCAACGTTGTTTCCATGGAAACACAAAGGAGAAAACTGTCATTCCTGATTATTTCATTCTTAATTCTTCATTCTGAACGAAAAGCATCAGGTAACCATGGCAACTGCCAGTCACGTCAGCAGCGTTGTGCAGCTTCCTGTTTGTCAGGAACTCGTTGACAGTTCACTTCATTCCTGCTGCTTTAACTTAGACGTGAGGATGAAAGACTGAACCTGAGCAACCTGGAACTAAGCAGCCGACCTGCTGCTGGGGGGGTCAGCCCCCTGAAGGCTGCAGGCAGTGTGATCTGGGGGGGGTGGGGCTGTTGTTAGGGGCTTTCATGTTTTATATGAAGCACTTTGTCTTGTACATGAAATGTGACGTAACAAACTTGCCTGAAGCATACGAGTGTCCATATGTGCACTGGGCAGCAGGACACTCTCAGCTGCAGGTTGATGATCCACTTTGCAGTCGTATCGTCAGACTTGCGGCCGCATGTCCTGGAGACTCGGGTGAAGAGGGGGCGGAGCTTCAACTGACCCCCACCTGGTGGTGAGTTGGCTCAGATGGTGGGGAGGAAGCCGTCAGGTCTGGCAGGCCCAAACCTGTTGTGAGGGTCTGCTGGGAAGGTCTGGCAGAGTCCCTGTCAGAGAGAGCTGCAACCCCTCGGGATCCCCCGATAAGCTGGGAAATGTGGCTGTTAAATGTAGAAATGTTTTCTATCATCTTCAATAAAGCATCAGGAAATGAGACACATCTTCAGACTTTTCCTGATCTTTCATTTTCTCCTGATAAAATCTGAAGTGACGCTGTAGAAATTCAGAGAAGTGCTGAAATTCACCTGGAAGCCACTTCAAAGTCTGATTGCAGGATGTGTGTTTTAACATGGACTTCCCGTGTTTTGCTGCGTTTAGCCTTATTTCCTGTGTTCTGTGCTGTGAGGAACGTTCACATATCTGCACTGATCTGCAGCTTGAAGCTTCAGCCAATAGCAACGTAGTCTGGCTGTTTGTTCTGGAAAGATCCAGTCAGACCGGATTCTTCCTCAGTGGTGTGATGAAGGAGGAGCAACAGCACTCATGTGAAGCGTCCGTACAGGAGATGTGTTTCCTCCGTCTGCTTGCTTTTACCAACACTAATGCCGCTGATGCTTCATGCAGACTTTAGTGCTGCCAAGTTCCAGTCTCAGTCCTTTAGTTTGTAGCTGCAGTTTTACATCTAGAAAGGGTCGATGGTGTCCACAGAGAAGCCCAAACTCTCCTCCTGACCTGCCTGAAGGGCTTTTCTCTTCCTTTGTTCTCACTCTAATAAAAGCAGGATTCCTCTGAAAGTTCTGCTGAAACAGTGAAAACCTTCCTGCTTGCATGGAAATACGAATGCAGATGAATTCAGATGTTTTTCTTTCCTGGTGCTTCAGGTAAAAACGCTTCCCTCCTCTCAGATTTACTTCCTGTTTTCCTGCAGATGTCCTCAACGCAGGCATCACGTCAGAGTCAGTGTGTGATGAGGAAAGTTTCACTCTGGGCTTTTTCTGCTGCATCTGGGTTTCTATGAGACCATCTGGTCCAAATCCCTCCAGCTGCTAGAAATCCAGATGTGATGCTGACCAGTTCACTGCTTCCTGCCTCCCTGTGGGTGTCCTCACTTTAAAGCAAAAGGCCACAAGTGTGTCGCAGGTTTGGAAAACTTATTTATTACCATTTATTACAATATTAATATTTATTAGTTATTAATACAGTTTTTATTCATGATGATTTTTTTCAGCAGAATCTTTCCTGATTTTATTGCACTTTACTTACTTCGTCCAATCAAAACTGTCCACAACAAAACAGAAGAAGAAAAGGGGTGTACACCTATAGGCTGGACACCAACATGTTGAACTTAACTGGTGCTTCATGAATCCTGATGGTTGGACTTTGGACTGATGGTTGACCTTGTTCATCTAACACAGGCCAGCTGGACCTTACAGGACACAAACATCCAGTCCGATTGGCAGTTGGAGCCGAGAACCTGAACTGATCAGCAGATTTCTTCAGTCTGGTAGAAGGACGTTGCAGCCAGCTGCTCCCACCTTTCCCAGTATGGCCTGTATCACTGCTCCCATTCCCTGTGTGTGCATGTGGACAATCAATAACTCTACATGGACTCGTTAATGATATGGACATTCCATCTGACAACATTCTTTGGTGAACTGGTAACACATTGACTCTGGAAGTCAACCTGCTTTCCTTACTGGAGCAGATGGTGTTTGGCTGAGGTTGAATCATTGTGAGGAAACTGTGTAGAAATATAAATATTGTATATTGTCTATTTATTTTCACGTTAACAATAAGGCAGCAGCTTTTTAAAGCCACATTCACTGCGTTTGTCTTCCGGTATCTTCACCTCCCAGACCTGTTAGCTCACCTTGTGATAGCAGCTCAGGTAACCTTCTGCTCGTTCTTATACACGCTACAGTAGCAGGAGACCAACATAATGGAGATGTGCTCATAATTAATAACAAGTTAGTTGCTCAATAAGGACTGCTGGTAGGCCCAATGCCTGGAACTCTGTCATCCTAGAAGCTCCATTCGTGACTGTTTTTAATGTTTTTAAGGTGTTTGTGCTGTGAGTTTGGTGCCATTAGAACATGTCATTTTGGACTTATTTCTCTTTTATTAATGTGAATGCACATTAAGATCCACATTGAGCAATTCACATTGAGATCCTGTTTGGCCATTTTTGTTATTATTCCGCCAAACTTTGCCATGCTACTACTCCTGCGTTGTTCAGGTTAATTCAATCATTCCGATCTTAAACTGTGCAGCTCCTTCGGGACATGTGTGCTATGATTTGTTTTATTTTAAATCTGTGTAGTTTTTGAGATATTTAGCATTTTGTAAAAATAAATTCAGCCTTGCGATTGGATAAAAGTCCTTCAAACCAAATGCGGATTGGACCTTGCAAAAATTCAGCACAGTGATTGGTCAACAGGGTTTCAGAGCTCTGCACCTGTTTGGAGTGTCCGGTTCATCAATTTCCCGTCCCCGGTGTCTTTCCTGCAAAATCTTTCAAACGCTACTCCTCTGACACCGTTTGTCTCACTTCAACCATTCAAGTATCAAACTCTTCAGCCCATTCAGGAGATATTTCCCAAGACTTTTGGTCTTTGTAACATTTAAACTTTTTAAGTTATTCAAGTTTTTGTCAATGTATTGAAATCTGTTCCTGTGGACGAAACGGAATTCAGCTCAGCGATTGGGCCATTTTGTGCAACCGGTACCAAGGTACACATACAAGGCACTGGCTCAAATGCAGCATTTACCATATAGCTCCATTGTTTGTTGTTGTTTGTTGTTGGCTTTTGCTTGTGCAATGGCATGCAGTTCTCCAGACCAGTCAAAGTGAACTATTGGTCTCAGCTGCACACTTCAAGGAGCAACAGAATTTATTTGCAAATGGCATTCAGTATAGTTCAATAAATGGGCATTCACATTTGCTATTATTTCAATAATAGCTGGTTGTAGTTAA
Organism: Telmatherina bonti; assembly: GCF_933228915.1. Lineage (NCBI taxonomy): Eukaryota > Metazoa > Chordata > Actinopteri > Atheriniformes > Telmatherinidae > Telmatherina > Telmatherina bonti. The sequence continues at coordinate 36,505,011 of NC_136626.1, forward strand.
TGGGCATTCACATTATTGAGTTCTGTTCTTTCTATCTTATAATAATAATAATAATAATAATAATAATAATAATAATAATAATAATAATAATAATGTGAATGCCCATGGTGCTTGTTGGGGTGATAACCAGGAAGATAGTTCTTTTGGATTTCACAGTAAACAAGATGGTGTATCGATCAAGATAGAAGGGAGGCTGAAGCATGTTTTTTCAATGAACTGTCTTAGTTCCTTTATTGTAGCCATTCGAACTTGGCAGTGTTACACAGTCTGAAATAACACATAAACTTTAATGAGTTACTGACAACAGCAGTACATTTTATTTACCTAGACATACAAGCCCACAGCATATATATTCACATGCAATCTTATATAAATCAATAAATTTTAACTAAACAATCCAGTTCAATCTGCATTGTCTGATAAGGCATTATAATCTGGCTCACTCTACCCCTGGTAGACTTATTTCTCATGTCCTTGTGGGCAAACTAACATTAAGTGTATTAAGTGTAAGTGTGCATACATACAATACGAACATATTACATTATCAATCTCAACCTTTAGTACAGCCGCCCCCAAATGTGAAATGCACATTTGCACTGTATAAAGGTCAATAGTTCAGTGTAGGCCTTGAGGATTCTGGTTAGAATCTTCCTCCTCAGATGTGATGAGGGGCAAGGGAACCAGTCGAGCAACAGGTCTTGTGTACACATGTCCACTGATGTTCACATCGGCCGACCTGATGTACCCATCATCACTACGATGCACGTTGACGACACGTTGACGACACGTCCAATTGGCCAAAGAGCTCGAGGTAGCTGTGGTTCCACTAACATCACAACTGCCTCCTCAAAAAGTTCCGGGGGTGAAGAGTGCCATTTCTGCCTGGTCTACAAGCAAGATAAATATTCCCTGATTAATCGGGCCCAGAATTGGTCTGCAAGGATCTGTGAGTGCCGCCATTGTTTGCGGCTGAGAAGATCTACTTCTGGATAGACCACCTGAGGTAGTGAGCCATCAGGCCGCCCCATAAGGAGACTGTTTGGGGTCACAGGATCTAAATCTGCAACATCCATAGAAACATAGCCCAAAGGCTTTGAGTTAAGGATTGCTTCGACTTCCAGCAGGACAGTGTGAAGCACCTCTTCAGGAACAGGTTGGGCACCCACACAGGTACGTACAGCTGACTTTACTGAGCAGATTTCCCTCTCCCATACACCGCCGAAGGTTGGGGCTGCAGGGGGATTGAACTGGAACTTAATCTTCTGGCATGCAAGGTGTTCTTGTAGGATTTCTGACATTCCGGCAAACGCTTCTCTAAAATCTCACTCTCCTCCTTTAAAATTGGTCCCTTGGTCAGACCATAACTCTGCTGGTGTGCCTCTTCTGGCAATTAACCGCCGGAGGGCCATTAAGAAGGCATCAGTTTCCATACTGGTCAGAAGGTCAAGGTGTACTGTCCTGGTAGTGAGGCAATTGAATATGATTCCCCAACCTTTTCTCTTGACGTCTTCCAACCTTCACCGTCATGGGCCCAAAGCAATCCATACCAGTCGAATAAAAGGCTGGCTTGTACAATCTGAGCTTGGCAGCAGGAAGGTCAGCCATTTTGGGAATGGCAGGCTGGACTCTCCAACGCTGGCATTCTGCACAGGAACGCTGATGTTTGCGGATGGCTTCCCGCCCCCGCAGTACCCAGAATGACCTACGCAAATCAGCAAGGACACGTTCTGGGCTGGGATGATGCAGGTCATTGTCATATTTCTGGATGAGTAGACGTGTAACAGGGTCCGAAGCATCCAAAATAATTGGGTGTACTGTCACGTCGTCAAGACCTTCCAGCCTCCGCAGCCGTCCGCCCACTCTTATAAGATTAGTAGATCTATCCATCTCAGGTGATAAGGTGAGTAAGCGACTCCTAGAGAAGACTGCTTTTCCCCCAACTAGGAGCTTGTACTCCTCAGGAAATGACTCTTGTTGAGCCTGTCGCAGGACAACCTTCTCTGCTTCTCGATACTCTTCTGCATTGAGTGGAAAAGAGTTCTGCCTATGAAGTTCTTGAGCAGCAGCATCCAAGCGCTCCCGCCAGGTACTATGCACTTTGTCCCTTACGCAGGTAACTGTGGGCGAGGTAGTGGTTACCCCACAGAAGACAGTCTTACAAAGCTCTGATGCGTCCTCGTCCAACTCTGCACTGGGCTCCTGGGGCCAGGTGTCTTGGCCCTGGAGTAGAAAGGGTGGCCCCTGGGACCATCTATTTGGTTCCTTCAGGTCTTCCAAGGTTTTCCCCTTAGTTAGATCATCGGCGGAATTGCTCAGCGTATCCACATAGCGCCAAATACAACCCTCTGTCAACTCCTGGATCTCTGCTACCCTTGCCCCCACAAAGACCTTATATCAGCAGGACCAAGAGTTGAGCCAGGTAAGAACAGCAGTTGAGTCAGACCAAAGAACTGTGCATGACACATCTAAGGTGAGCTCTTTCTTCAGGATACTCATTATCTGAGCTGCCACAAGCGCTGCACACAGCTCCAAGCGAGGAATGGACAGGGGACATTTTGGAGCTATCCTAGAGCGTGCAAGGATGAATGCCAGGTAAGCCTTACCCGACGGGTCAACTGTCCTCATGTAGGCGACTGCCCCATAAGCCTGCTCAGATGCATCTGCAAAGATATGTATTTCTCGTGTGACGCCTTCCTAGTTGACCTCTGCAGGCAGGTATGTCCATGGAAATACAAGGAAAGGCAAGAACTTAAGTTGCTCCTCCCAACTGGACCAAGCCTGAAGGAGCTGGGAAGGAAGATTTGGGTCATCTAACCATGCGGCTTATCACAAAGCTGCCTGAGTATGAGCTTAGCTCGGGTTGTGTAGGGTTATAGGTAACCTAAGGGATCATACTGTGAGGCTAAGACTTTCTATATGTTCCTCAAGGTGGGCACTTGGTAGGTCACGGGTCTGTTTTTGTAGTCTAAAGTGTCGATTCCTGAGGAGTGGATTTGTCCTCACCTAACCACAGATCCAAGCTCTTTGATCTAGCTTCTGGCGACAAATGGCTCAAGACCCCTGGATCATTACATGCCCACTGACGCAACTCAAACCCAGCTGATGCTAATGTTTCCATAAGCCGGTCCACAATCATTTTGGCTTCAAATGGAGAATGAACACTCTGCAGGCAGGTGTCGACATAAAAACATTTCTCTATGGTGATCCTCAGAACATCGTCAGCTTGGCTGTGATCTAAAATGTGATGTTGAAGAGCATATGTCACACAACAGGGACTGGATGTAGTCCCAAATGGCAGGACTAGCCACTCATAGATCTTTGGAGCTTTGTCCACCTTGAGGTCCTGCCACAAGATTCTCAGCAGGGAACAGTCTTCAGGAAGGAGACGCACCTGATGGAACATTGCTTTGATGTCTCCACTAATGGCAATGTGAACTGCTGTTTCCAGCTGCGCCCTTTAAGGAGCAAAGGAATTTATTTGCAAATGTCACAGTTAAATATGAAATATTTGTTCCAACAATGCTCCCTGCAACATTTCAAGACTTCGATAAATCTTAAACAACTTAAAAAAAAAAAAAAAAAAAGTTTTTCACATTGAACAATAAAGTCTGTCACATCTTTACTGGAGTTTAGTTCAACCACGCTCATGTTTGTGCAATCCCGCTAATTACACCCTGCTGGAAGTGAAAAAACCCCCCAAAACATTCCCATGCTAACTGGAAAAATTTGAACCCTTCTTCCTACAAGCAACTGAGAATGCTAGTGGGTTAAGTCAGTGTGTTTCAAATACATGAGTTCATGGGTTCAAATCCCTATGAAGGCCAGTTAGAAAAAATGTCAGTTGAGCTTTTTTTTTTTTTTTTTAATTTTTTTATCCAGTATCTTATGCTTATACAATTTCATTTCAATCATTCAGCATAGTTCGATGAATGGGTATTCAAATTTGCCAATTTTTCAATAATAGCTGGTTCTAGTTATCATTATTATCATTATTATTATTATTATTATTATTATTATTATTATTATTATTATTATTATTATTATATATTATTCCGCCAATTTTTGCCATGCAACTAGTCCCGCACCGCAAGTCATTTCAATCATTCAGATCTTAAACTGTGCAGCTCCTTCAGGACATGTGTGCTACGATTTGCTTTATTTGAAATCTTGGTCGTTTTTAAGATATTTAGCGTTTGTAAAAATGAATTCAGCCTTGTGATTGGATGAAAGTCCTTCAAACCCAATCCAGATTGGACATCGAAAAAATTCAGCTCGACGATTGGTCGGTTTTTGCATATTGAGCTGAAAACAGCTTCAACGGGGGTTCAGAGCTCTGCACCAGTTTGCAGTGTCCGGTTCGTCTTGGTCCCGGTCCCCATTGTTTTTTCTTGCAGAATCTTTGAAACGCTACTCCTCCTACACCATTTGTCTCACCTCAACCATTCAAGTATCAAACTCTTCAGCCCATTCAGGAGATATGTTCTACGACTTTTGGTCTTTGTAACATTTAAACTTTTTAAGTTATACAAGTTTTTGTTGATGCATTGAAATCTGTTGCTGTGATTGGACAAAACAGAATTCAGCTCAGCGAATGGTCCATTTTGTGCACCGGTACACAGGTACTTAGTGGTATACAAGGCATGGGTTCAAATCCATTGTTAAATGTTGGGCACTATGATGTTGTGCTAGTTTTTGCATGCAAACTGCTGCATCCTGTTCCATTAAGGTGCTTAAATTTAACTGCAAACTATGTAGTGAGTGTTGATTGTTCACACAAATAGAATGGTGTCTGTGCAATGTTTGTCTTGGGAAGTTGCACAACTTACAGAAAGTGTTAATTCAAGTTAAAAAAAAAAAACTGGGGAAATGACCATTAAGTATTAAATTGTTATTGTTAAATGCTTCAAACAGAATGAAGTTGTCTTTCCTGCAAGACGTTAATGTTACTCCTCCTACACCTTCAGTCTCACTTCAAGCATTCAATCATCAAACTCTTCAGCCAATTCAGGAGATATGTGCTGTGACTTTTGGTCTCTGTAACATTTATACTTTTGAAGTTATTCAAGTTTTTGTCAATATTTAAAGTCTGTTCCTGTGAATGGACAAAACAGAAAATGCAGCTCAGTAATTGGTCCATTTTCTACACCAGTCCACAGGTACACATTGGTATACATGGGACGGGTTGAAATCCAATCTTGAACATCGTACACTGTAATGATATGTCAGTTTTGCACACAGAGTGCTGTGGACTGATCAGCTCTAAGACTGCCAGTCTGAGAGTCCAGTGCTGGACTGTCAGATCTGATCGGAGTTCCAGGAGCAGAAGGTAGCCGTAGAAAACCCGTCCAGTTCTCTGAAGTCCTGCATCATGTGTAAAGCTGCAGGTGGAAGCTGGAAGGTACGTTTCCTACTGTGACCAGCAGAGGGCAGTGTTTCTCTGAGCTGCATCTTCTGATTAGAAGACATGAAATCAACTACAGTTACATCCATTTTTATCTGATGGATTTCACTTGTTTTTATTAATATAGTAGAAACTTTACACATCAGATTTTAATGAGAAATGAAACTTTCTAAAGTGATTTTCATGCACAGGGCAACACAATGTGCTTTCCATTATAAGGTCATAATAATGTGATCCATTCCAGGTGGACAGCCCTCACCCCCCATGAGGATAAAGCCACCAGAGCAAAGTTCAACAATCCTCTGAGCTCCACATAGCTTGATATGAGCGTGACTGATAAATGCCTCTAGAGTCCATGATGTCGGTGATGACTGATGCATCTCTGTGTCAGAGACATTCAAAGCTCTAAATCTCTATTGATCAGCAGCAGAAATGACAAGTAGCAGCTCCAAACAGGATGAAGGACACAATGTGGCCTCAAACAGCATCTCTTGGTGTCCATTAGCTTCATGTACACGATGGAAAAAGCATGTGGACGTTTCCCAGCTGAGTCCGAGTCCTTCAGGAAGACATCAGAGCAAATGGAGGATTACGGCTCTTTTGACACATTCTCTCTGAAGAGATAAGAAGGAGAAGATAGAAACTGCTGTCTACAAAGCACTTCTGTGGCTTCAGTGTCATGAAACAACGTTGTAGCTCTGCTCCTAGTCTGGAGACGCTCTGTTCAGGTGGACGTGTCCACATGTTGGACTTGTCCTTTCTTAGTATAGAACAAAGTGTGTATGAGTCATACAATATCCATGTTTGCATGCTGTAAGACCGTGCTGCTCTGACAAGCTTCATCCTCTCAGGGTGGATCCTGCTGCCTTTCCACTTTTCATTTAATCCTGGAATTAATGTCACGTCTCTGTAAAAGCAGCTCATTTCCAGCTTTGTTCAGTCTCTGAAGTTTGCCTGCACATCTGATCTGCATCAGTTATGTGGAGAAAAAAATCACCTGAACATGTCTGATACTCTTCAAAACATCCAGTTAAAGCAGGAAACACTTCCAGCTGTCACATATCCTGTAGTAAGTGACACAAATAAATAGTTTTAATTTACTGTTTAGTCAAACGTAAAAGCAAACGAAGCGAGACGTGTTGATCTTCTCTCCATCTTTGACTTGGAACTTGTGAAGACGAAGCTCAGCAACACTAAAACTCAGCTTTCTATGCTTTAATGAAGCTAAAACTGCTGAGTAAAGGTGGGACAAGTGAAGTCAAATGAAGTGTTTGGAATATGATAAAAGTGCAAATGCTGCATCTTCATCCAGCTTCATGAGTTTAGATGAATGTCAAACCTGTTAGAACTTGGATCCAGTCATGCACCATGCTGTCTTTGGACCAAGTAAGTTGTCATTGAAATGTTTGATTTGTCTGAGACAAAAGCCTTCTTTTCTTTTTTCTCTCCAGGCAGTTCAAGTTGAACTTTGACCAGTAAGTCCCACTGGGGGTTTTCCTTGTTCCTCACTGGTGTTGCTTGGCCACCATGCCGTGGCTGTGTGCTTAGTCTCAGCCGCTGTGCTGACGCCCCCTTTCTTCAGCTTTTTGCCTGTTTTTGCAGTCGGTTATGTTGTTGGGAAGCAGCACTTTGGAAGACTCAGTGTTTGGTCAGAGTTGCATCTAAACTTTTTACTCTCGATCTGATCTGATCAGTTTGTTAAACCATGATGGGATTTGATCTTTAGACTTGCACCACATATGCCAGGAGGGTCTAAGATGGTGAGGTCGGAGTTGTGTCAACGTACTTATGCTGCATTCCAGGCAGGATTTTGAGCCCAGAAATGGCAGCTTTAGGTCCCAACTTAAGACTTTATAGTATATAGACTTTGGCAAGTTACGGCAAACTGAACACAAGGACCTCTGGTAGCGAGATGGAAACAAAGCAACATGTCAGGTGTGCTGCCATATGGAGCGCTAGTGGGGACATGGAACATCCACATGTAAGGATGAAGTGTAGAAAAATGAACTATATGCTTTGTCTTTAGGTATTAAAATAGCTTAATATCATGGCTAAAAACATCCACTGCAAATATAGAAAGAAAATGAAACTTGCAAAGGACACTTCTGTCCCCAGCAGGGCACAAGGGTTAAACAAGCCATCCTGAACTTCCAATGTAAACGACATTATCAGAAGCTCACCTGCCAACTGAACTCAGCCAGGCCATTACAATCGGGTTCATGTATGGAGTCTTCACCACTCTCCCAGTCGTTTGGCTCATCTGCTCCTTGGCACTGCACTTGGTGGAGTCAGGATTAATCCTGACCAAACGCCTATGAACATGAGTAGAATAGTTATGGGATGGGATCATATGTACCCACCTGAATGAAATCAGTGTGTGTTTACCAGACCTGAGCAGGGCTTGTCTGAGTCTGAGACAGGAGTTTTCCAGCAGGGTTACATGGAAAACCTGCCTCCTACATTACATTCCCAGCATGAGGAGCATCCTGTCCTCAGGTGCAGAGAAACAAGTCCTGGATTTGTTGCTTCCAGACTGGACGACTGAAAACCCTGGTTATTGTCCTGAAAAGTCCCTATCTGATCCAAAATATTGCAGCCAAGTCATATTTAGTTTTCACTGAGTGAGACTACACATCAACTCAGTAAATCAAGATCTCGCCATTAGAGCTGAAAATAAATGATAAAGGAAGCTCATTTAGTGCTAAGTTAGGGCCAATTGATCCAGAAATAATAAAACTGAAAGCTAACGAGGCTAATAGTTCATTTCAAGGTAGCTGCAGCATGAAACCGTGGAGAAATATGTCCTGGTATCTGTCTGGTTTTGAAAATAAAAAATAAAAAAAAAAATAATGCAAAGAACGAGAGATATATTTGACTTCTTTCTTTTTATTTTTTTAATAAATAGGAAGGATGCATATATCAGGCCGAGACAGACCCCATCCTGTGTACATACAACTGCTCAAAACACAAAAAGAAAATGACATCAGCAAAGACACGGACAAAGGCACTCACAAAACAAAACAGAATAGTGAAATACAGAAAGACAAAAACAGGATAAAGACAAAGATAATAAGTCGGGCTGGTAAAGAAATACTACTACAAGTAATTTATGAAAAAAAAAAATTCATCACTCAAACTAAAATGTCTCAAAAGGACACATAAGGCAGCATGGTGAATAACAGGAATGATATCAACTTGGAGAATAAGAGCAACTAGTTGCACTAAATTGTTTAATAGTACATGAGCACCTGAAAAACAGGTTAGCAGCATCCAGACGATTCAAAGTATCATCCACCAAAGTACAGAAACAGTACATACAAACAGCTCCAACACATATGAGACAACATCAGCCAAAGAGCTTTAGGATGGACAAAGTGAGGACTTCAGACCTTACCTCGGACTCAGAGGAAAACACTGTCTCACCCCAGCAGACTGGAGTTCAGGATCCCAGAGGTCTTCATTTACTTACTTATACTTCCAAACCTAAGGCGTGCCTCTCACACAGTCAGTTTGATTTCATGTTCTGATGTGGACAAGTGGCTGCTTTCAAATTCTGGTACGAAAGGCCTTTACAGAAGTGCCACCACCAAGTGCACAGCTCTATGGACCAAAGCGAGCAGATCAACCACTGCCTCAGAGATAGTGGGTGGTATTGTTGGCAAAAAGCTGCTGGTGCCATGCTCTACAAGATGGAGCTATGATGCTGTAGCAAGAATCGCTGAAACACCAATAACGGACTGGAATAATATCTCTGATCATTTACAATTAAAATTTATCGGTGAAAGGGAACTTCACTTTCTCAAGGAATACTGTGCGATCATGAAGCCCCTCACAGTTGCTCTGGATATCCTGCAAGGAGAAGAGAACTGTCACTTTGGCATCCTCCTGCCCTCGTTAGAAGTATTGATGTCAAAGACACTGGAAATGAATTCAATTCAATTCAATTCAACTGTATTTATATAGCGCCAAATCACGGCAATGCCATCCATCTCAAGACGCTTTACAGACAGAGAGGAAAACATCATGAAAGCCAATTCATAACAGCCTATATAAGGAAACCAACAGACTGAGTTAGAGGCTCCAACTCAATCTCCCATCCTGAGCAAGCACACTGGCAACAGTGGGAAGGAAAAAACTCCCTTTTAACAAGAAGGAAACCTCCGGCAGAACCCGGCTCAAGGACAGGCAGCCATCTGCCTCTGCTGTGTGGGGGGAAGAGGACAGAAAGACAACAGACAACAGGAACTGCTACTCCCGGCCAGGGAGACCTGCTGAGACAGGAGACATACATGTTAATGATGCAACACTGTTATTGGGGGGGTAAAAGAGAGAGATAAAGAGAAAGAAGCTCAGTGTATCAGGAAATGTCCCTCAGCAGTCTAAACCTATAGCAGCATAACTAAGGGATGCTAACCATCCCTAGTTATAGGACTTATAAAAAAGATAAGTCTTCAGCCTAGTCTTAAAGGTGGGGAGGGTGTCTGCTTCCCTAACACTAACTGGGAGCTTATTCCATAAGAGAGGGGCCTGATAACCAAAGGCTCTGCCTCCTGCTCGGCTCTTTGAGACTCTAGGAACCACAAGTAAGCCTGCAGTCTGCGAACGAAGTACTCTGCTTGGTATATAAGGAACAATGAGGTCTTTGATATATAGTGGTGCCTGGCTGTGGAGGGCTTTATATGTAAGGAGAAGGATTTTAAATTCTATTCTAGATTCAACAGGCAGCCAATGAAGAGAGGCTAAAACTGGAGAAATATGATCTCTCCTGCTGGTTCTGGTCAGGACTCTGGCTGCAGAATTCTGGATCAGCTGAAGGCTTTTCAGGGCATATTTAGGACAGCCCAGTAATAGAGAGTTACAGTAATCTAGTCTTCAAGTAACAAAAGCGTGAACCAGTTTTTCTGCATCACTCTGAGACAGAATGTCCCTAATTTTGGCTATATTACGTAAATGAAAGAAGGCTGTTTTAGTAACCTGCTTAATATGTGGACCAAAGGACAGGTCCGAGTCAAATATTACTCCAAGGTTTCTCACTGTAGCACTGGAAGCTAAAGTAATGCCATCCAGGTTCATTACAAAACTGGAAAATTTAGCTCTGAGTTTTTCAGATCCAATGAGAATTACTTCAGTCTTATCTGAGTTTAAGAGGAGAAAATTTTTAGATATCCAAGTCTTTATGTCTATGAGACAATTTTGTAGCCTATTGGGCTGATTTGTTTCATCTGGTTTAAAGGATAAGTATATCTGAGTATCATCTGCATAACAATGAAAGTTTATTCCATGCTGTCTAATAATTTTGCCTAAAGGGAGCATATATAGCGTGAAGAGTATTGGTCCAAGTACAGAACCTTGAGGAACTCCATGACTTGCTGTAGTTTGGGAGGAGGACTTGTCATTTACATGAACAAACTGAAGTCTATCAGATAAATATGATTTAAATCAGCTTAACGCTGTACCTGTAATTCCAACCACCTGTTCTAGTCATTGTAACAGAATGTTATGATCGACTGTATCAAATGCAGCACTAAGATCAAGCAAGATAAGTACGGACACAAGTCCTTTGTCTGAGGCCATAAGAAGGTCATTAGTAACTTTCACCAATGCTGTCTCAGTGCCATGATGATCTCTAAAGCCTGACTGAAACTCTTCAAATAAGTGATTTCTGCTCAGGTGGGCATGTAACTGAGCTGAAACTATTTTCTTCAGAATTTTGGACATAAACGGGAGGTTAGATATAGGTCTATAATTTACTATCACTTCTGGATCCAGAGATTGCTTTTTAAGTAAAGGCTTGATTACAGCAGTTTTAAATGATTGTGGTACATATCCTGTCACTAAAGACATATTGATAAGATTTTGTAGTGATGTATTAATTAAAGGGAAAATGTCCTTAAAGAGGCTCGTTGGGAGAGGGTCTAAGATACAGGTGGATGGTTTAGATGAAGCTATTATTTTAGTTAATTCAGAGGGTTGGACAGGACAGAAACTATTTAGACACAAGTCAGATCATGGTTCTAAGGATGCTTCGGAGACCACAACAGGCTCAACATTATAAATAGAAGGAAGAATATTGTGGATTTGATCTCTAATAGTACCAAATTTATTCCTGAAAAAATACATGAAATCATCACAGCTAAGTGAGAAAGGAATACATGGCTCCACAGCGCTCCGGCTCCTAGTAAGCCTGGCTACAGTGCTGAAAAGAAACCGAGGGTTGTTTTTGTTTTCCTCTATCAATCATGAATAATAAGCTGTTCTTGCCGTACGTAAGGCTTTTTTTGTATACAATTAAACTTTCTTTCCAGGTTAAGTGAGACTCCTCTAGTCCTGATAATCGCCATTTGTTTTCCAAATGCCTTGATGCCTGTTTTAGAGCTCGAAGCTGGGAATTAAACCAGGGAGCCTTCATAATCTTACCTAATTTCTTCTTCTTTAGGGGAGCAACATTATCCAAGGTTGTACGCATTGAAGCTGTTATAGTATCAGCATGTTGATCAATCTGAGCAGGAGTAAAGCTTAAAGGGGGACTCTCAGTCATGCTAACACATGGTAGATGTGAAAAAATTGATTCAATTGATTGTTTAAATTTTGTAATATTATTGTCTGATAAACATCTACTATAGTAGAATTTATTTTTGGTCAGTGAGTAATCAAATAAAGTGAATTCAAAGGTTAATAAGAAGTGATCGGACAAGACAGGGTTTTGAGGAAAAACTTTGAGCTTATCAGTCTCAATACCAGATGTTAGAACAAGATCAAGAGTATGGCCATGAGAGTGAGTGGCACCATGGACATTTTGTGAAAACCCAATTGAGTTTAGAATAGAGCTAAAGGAAATGTTTAAACTATCATTTTCATCGTCAACATGAATATTAAAATCACCTAGTACAATGACTTTATCAGTAGTCAGCACTAACTCAGACAAGAGATCAGAGAATTCGGTCAGAAACTCGGAGTAAGGTCCAGGTGGGCGATACACTAATGCTAAAAGGAGCGGTTTCTCTGAATTCCATTTTGGTTGAGATAAATTTAATGTCAGGAATTCAAAGGATTTATAGTTAGTTTTGTGCTTAGGATTAATTAAAAATTCTGACTTAAAGATAGCTGCAACACCTCCTCCTCTGCCTGTAGTTCTAGGAATGTGAAAGTTTAAATAGTTAGCTGGCGTAGCTTCATAAATACTAACATAATCCTCTTGCTGTAACCAGGTTTCTGTAAGACAGAATAAATCAATGTGGTGATCACCTATCAAGTCATTGACTAATAAAGACTTATTTGGGAGGGATCCGATATTCAGTAGGCCACACGTTATTGTCTTATTTTCAGATTTTATTAGATCCATTGTTTTTATTTTCATGAGGTTTTCACGATTAACCCCAGAAGTGTTTTTGTGTTGTTTAATTCTTACTGCTGGGAAGTTGTATAAGGTCAGAATGGGGTTTTGGGTGGGGGGCGGCAGGTGGGAAGCTGCAGAAAAGTGTGTAGGACTACAATTCTGCCTCCTGGTCCCAACCCTGAGTTGTCAATGTAGCTGACTAATAAAAGAGTCCATATTGCTAGATAAGAGAGCGGCTCCATCCAATGTGGGATGGATGCCATCTCAATGGAAGACGGTCTGATTATTGCAGTGGGCTTACCAGATGCCATTGTTCAGGTAAGAAAGATTCATACGTCTTTGTATTATTTTCTATTGTTGTAGCACAAAAACAGCATTCAGTCAGAGGACGACTCAAATTTTTCATTACGGCACATATGGTCTAAGTGTATCGAACACACAGGAACAATTTATTGATATAAACATTGATATTTTCATCTGAGAAATCACAAAAATATACTGCACCAATCTACAGGATGCATCAAAATATGCAGTAATAGTAGAACAATTAATTTTTGCCAAGTAAAATTTTAGTTTTCTCCAATCAGTTGTACAAATTTGTTGCATGCTTTGTTTTTTAAATGATTTTAGAGCTCCTGCCAATAAGTCAAGAACACATGGTGATAATAGAACAAACACTAAGGGAATTTATTTGCTTATTCAAATGTGTGTGTCTGCGCAGCAAACAGCCAAGATGCCGGCGACTCTGTCAGATACAAGTTTATCCAGAGTACAGGACTTTTTCTGCTTTGAGGAGGATGGCGATGCCTTCAGCACTGCTGAAACTGAGCTACTGACACACTTGAGAACAGCCGAGACAGGGATGGAGATTCTCAAACAATTTCCCAGAATAAAGGAAATTTCTCCTCAGAAAAATGCAGCTACTCCATCCAGTGCACCAGTCGAGAGACTTTTCAGTTGGGAAGTCTGGTGCTTTCTCCAAAGAGGAACAAACTGACTGACCAAAGATCTGAGAAGCTTCTTCTCATGCGGTACAACCACAGGTTTGAAGGCTAAACCTCAACTCAGACTTTCATTCAGGTTCTTGCATAAAAGCATTTTTGTTCTTTTTGAGCATGCATTTCTGTGTAACAAAAACAGTTTAGGAGTAAGAACACTTGTATAGAAAACATTTGTTTTGTTGCAAATAAGGCAGATTTATTTAAAACATTTTGATGAGAATATACAGCAGCACCTTGTTTATATGGTGTTTAAAATAGTTTTCTTTTTACACTTGACAGATTACATGCAGATTACTTTGAATACTTAAAAAAAAGTTGCTGGCATTCAACTTTATTTATTTTCAATATGGTTTTTCACTGACTTATTTATGTAGGTGGACAATTTATTCTTCCTAATTTAAGTGCAGTTCTGTTTGTGTTTTACTTAATTTTGTTGCAAATTTCAAGAAAATTGTGAAACTGAGGAGAACATAAGTTATATATTCTTTATGTTTGCCTATTGGGAGTTATTGCAGCTCCTTTCCTTTTGTTTAGGACTATCTCTCTGACTTTGATATGTCCCCTTCAGAATATTTCGGGCATGTTGACTTTTTAAGCGCTTACAGGGATACTACTTTCTTTACTGTCTGTAATTATAGTAAAGAAAATAGTAAAGAACAAAAACACTTTTTTTCCACTTAGTAGTCACAATGGACAGTTTTGTTATATTTAAGAACATATTTTTAATCTAAAATGCATTGTTTATAGGAATAGGCAGTTAAATATAGTTTTTAAGAACATGTTGTGGACATATACATCAGTAGTTGCTTAATGTGAATGATGTTGCATTTTATTCTTATTCATACAGAATATTCAGTAAAAATGTGCTCGACTGCCTTAAATAAACTAGTGCTTTAAGATAATTTTGTGTTTATATTTTATAAAACACTGAAAAAGATTTATAGGGATGTTTATAAGACCATTTCTATTTTAGAGAATGTTCTTTAAATTGGTAAAAAAATAAAATAAAATTAAAAAAAAGTTACTTTTAACAGTAGCTCATTACTTTTTGGTGTCAGTAATCAACAAAGTAACTTAGTTACTTATTGAATGAGTCAACTAGTAACTGTAACTAGTTACTTTTTTCACTAACTAACACAACACTGGTGCTTACGGCATTTTCTAGGGATGTCTGAATGTCCAGAGAGAAAAAAGTCGTGTACTCAAAATGACCCACAATGCATCTTGAAAAGTAGTAATTATAGATGGTCACTAGACGGGTCAATATGAATCACAATGAACTGCAGGCACGAGCTCAAAGAATAACTGTCAAAGGAGGTAAAAAGAAAATCTATAGATCTTCATTTTCTATCCTAATTTGTTGAATAAATATGCTACAAAGAATGAAACACAATATTAAAATTCCCTTTGAAATGAAAAATACTTTAATAATCCCCAGAGGAAAAAAAAAAGTATTTTCACAGGAGTTTAGATTGGATGTGGAACACAGTGATGGTTGCCGTGGTGACAGCCGGTAGTCACGTGATCTGCGTCTCACCGAGACACTTGTAGATGGAAGAAAACTGAGTCCAGTGAGGGGTCGTGGGGACGAAAGGCAGGACACACCTGGACATCTCACCAGTCCATCACAGAGACCAACCTGACATGCATGTCTGGACGGTGGGAAGAAGCTGGAGGTCCCACAAACTCCACACAGAAAGGCCACCATTCCAGCATCCAACCTGTGACCTTGCTATGGCCACAGCTCTGACCACTACACACAGTACTTTATATTAGTACTGTATGTAGTGTAGGAAAAGTCTATTAGATCTTTGAAAACAATGGTCATAGGCCTTAATATAATAAAGTATAACTTACATTATCAGATGCCACACCTGCCTGCATGCTAGTAGTTCCTCTTGATCAAGACTGCCAGCAATTTAGAGTGGCACTAAAAAACGCCATTCCAGGGCTCACAGGAGACTGAGTTCTGCAGAATTAATGGAAGGCAGGAGGTTATTCCTCTTTTGGAGACGTGCCCAATGGAAATCCACACCAATATGGCACTTGGTTGATCTCATTTTTACCTGAGACTGGTAGATGATGATTTTTGTTTTTATGAAAACTTTCAAAAACCTAGTGGGTTGTGAAAAAGTATTTCCCCCCCTTACAGATTTTGTAAAGGAGAGAAATCCTTTAAATTTTTGTTTTCACAATTACTTTCTTTCAGATCATTACATAAATTCCCTGTTTCTTTTTATTATTCTTCATAAATGTGTTTTTTTTTTTAAATTATTATTATTTGGGACTGAGTCACAGAAAGTATGAAACAGACCCTATTGTTTTTTGTTGTTGTTTTTTTTAAATAATTTTTTTTTCCAAATGTTTATTACATTAAACAACAACAACAACATAATGGGGGTGGGGGGGTACTTTTCTTTTAGAGCCAGGTTGGTTTGGATATCTGCAGAATAAATAAAGTCATCATTTAAATGTCTTTATTATGCATTTAAACTCAGGTGCTCTTTGTGTTACACAAGTTTTTTCATATTCGGAGAATATTGACTGCCATATATGGATGTTGATGTTATGAGTTATTACAGCCTAACACACTTAGCTTAGACCTGTAACTAAAAATGTTAAATGAATTTTATATAATAATTTCAATCACTTGTAATCAATACACTAATTTAGGCTCCTGACAGACAGCTACCATCTTCCGATGTATAAACCAAGTATTACATTTTGGTAAATTATTCTTTATTAAAAAAAACAACCTAATTTTATCATTGATTTATACAGCGCTCAAAACTCTCATGAGATTCAGCCAGAAACTATTGACCGACAAGGCAAGTGGATGTTTTATGCTGTATCTTATTCATTGTTATATGTTCCTTGTGTTTTTCTTTCTCTTGTGTCTTTACTGCTGTCTTGTTTGTTTATATCCCTTTGGGTTTTTTTTCCCCAGATCTTATTCTGTTGCTGTACTCATTATCATTAGAAAGGTTTTGCCTTACAAGTTCTTTTCTTTTTATTCAGCTTATGTATTTATTGTTTTGTGTTTTTGTGCATTTTGATTTTCTTCTTTTTGGTCATTGTTTGTCTTTTCACCTTGATTGGTTGGTCTCTTCATTTTCAGTTTAGTTCATCTTTCCACACTCTACCTATTTGATTTTTCTCCCTGCTGCATCCAGTTTGTAATCAATCAGCCGCCTCTTGTCTACAGTCGCACACTGTTTAAACTTCATTGTTTGCAATGAAGTGTTTAAACTTCATTGCAATTTGCTGGATTATTTGGTTTCTTGTGATTCATTGTCATAGTGTTTATTTCATTATTAAAAGTCTTTTAACAATGTATTTTTTATTTTAATACAGTCAGTATCTGTTTTTAGTAATCTTTAAAGCTAATTACACATCATATTATACTTTTAATGTCAATTCATGGAGTTCAGTCATTCTGATTTTGATTAGCTTATATTTTACATAACTACACACCTGTTTGTAACCAGATTGGAATGAACCATACTCTCTCCCACTGATGTTACGGGTTAATTTATGACACCAATACAAATTGTTTTCTGATAAATCTGTATACAGTGAGTGTGGTGGAATTATGCGTATAGTGTAGTTTTAATATGTTACTCATTTATTAAGTTATATTAAGATATATATTCTGCATAGTTAGAGTAGTTCAGTAAGCTTGCTTTAGTAGATTCATGCATAAAACTAAGTGTTCTGCTCAAGGCCTGTTTCAGCTTTGACTGTTGTTATCTCCAAGCTAGCAGTTGTTTTGACTAGTGCTGCCTGCAAGGGTTGTTTGTGTATGCTTAAAGAACACTGTAGCACTCTGAGCAGGGGCAGAGCTCTCGAGACCTCTCGCCCGCAACATCTGTACATGCCCAATAAATTGAACAGAAAACAGTTGATTTATAGATTTATTTCTCATCGGATAAATTCCACGACAATTTGGTGTCAGAAGTGGGATCCCATGTGTTTCTGCCGGGACCGGACTGAGGGGCAGGCTGCCGGAATCCAAACAGATTCATCTTCAAACCTCGAATAGGCCTTAAGAGTGACGAGAGCCACAGTCACCGGTTTCGGTCGATCACGAAGGGATCTCAACCCACGTGTGGATTTATCTGGTGAGAAGTATATTTTTCCAAATTATAATTTGATTGGAAGTGGTTTTTGATATAATATTATAGACTGAGTGATTCTTAATACTAATCGAACTGAAACAGTTTTGTTTATAAAGATGTCGACTGTTTTCATAATAATGGTGGTTGTGCTCCTTTTCCCCAGGACTGACTTTGACAATAAATAAAAATAAAGCAAAATTAAAACAAAAACAGAGATATAGACTCTACGAGATCAGGTTCCAAAATGAAGCCCTGTGAGTAGTACTACGAGATCAGGTTCCAAAAACGAAGCCCTGTGAGTACGAGATCAGGTTACTAAACGAAGCCCTGTGAGTAGAAATACGAGATCAGGTTCCAAAAAGAAGCCCTGTGAGTAGAAATACGAGATCAGGTTCCAAAACGAAGCCCTGTGAGTACGAGATCAGGTTACTAAACGAAGCCCTGTGAGTAGAAATACGAGATCAGGTTCCAAAAAGAAGCCCTGTGAGTAGAAATACGAGGTCAGGTTCCAAAAAGAAGCCCTGTGAGTAGAAATACGAGATCAGGTTCCAAAAAGAAGCCCTGTGAGTAGTACTACGAGATCAGGTTCCAAAACGAAGCCCTGTGAGTGCGAGACCAGGTTACTAAACGAAGCCCTGTGAGTAGAAATACGAAATCAGGTTCCAAAACGAAGCCCTGTGAGTACGAGATCAGGTTACTAAACGAAGCCCTGTGAGTAGAAATACGAGATCAGGTTCCAAAAAGAAGCCCTGTGAGTAGAAATACGAGATCAGGTTCCAAAAAGAAGCCCTGTGAGTAGAAATACGAGATCAGGTTCCAAAAAGAAGCCCTGTGAGTAGAAATACGAGATCAGGTTCCAAAAAGAAGCCCTGTGAGTAGAAATACGAGATCAGGTTCCAAAACGAAGCCCTGTGAGTACGAGATCAGGTTACTAAACGAAGCCCTGTGAGTAGACTTTTAGGACTGACATAACAGAAATATAAGACCAGGTGACGATGGGGACTATAGGGGGAAAGGAGGAGCAACCTAAACCAAATTTTATGAAGGTGTTTTTAAAGCAGCAATATGTAAGTAAACTATTTAACGTTCTGCTGTGAAGAATGTGGGTTTCCAGAAGGAAGCTTTATGAGCATGTATCAGATGAAAAAGTTGGAACAGAAAAAAAAAAAAAGAGAAAAAGCAAAAATACATTAAAGTGTGGGCTGGTTCGCTCTCCATAAGAGGAATTAAAAATAGAGGTATGACCTGCTATTCTCTGGAGAGTTGTGTGGAAATATTGTAGGAGATTTTTGTTGTTTTTGGTGACTCTTTTCATGGGCGGATTAAAACTGTGATTGGCTGGCTTGGTTGACGTCACAGGGCCATAGCGGCCATTCACACAGAAATCAGTGTGTGTGTAAGTTTGCTCATATGGTGGCAAGTCCCGTGAAGGATCTGCAAATAGTAAAGAACAAGAATATATATATATATATATATATATTAAAGATTGAAAATCAGATCACGGGCATTTCTCCAAAAGATGACAGTAAAGCCTGGTTCAGGCAGACTCTGTTAGATGTGACAGAACGTGCCTGGATGGACCAGGAAAGAAAAGAGAGAATATTATCTTCCCATAACAGTTTAGTGAAGAGGAGGTTAGAGATTAAATGACAGACAAATATGTATTATTGCAAAGTTTAGCAAATTGTAAGAACTTCAGAAAGAACTGTTAGATGTAGAAGATGAGTTCAGAGCACATCTAACATGTTTACATGTATTTTACAAACAACTGAGTGAGGAAGGCAGAGCAAAGGAATGGAAAACATGAGAGAGGGGAGTGAGGAAGAAGAGTGTGTTCATTCAAGGCCTTATGCTCACTGAAGGGGATGATGTCATAGCATTTTTAGTTGTAACAACACATTGGATGAAGTAAAGAATAAACCGAAAGATGAGGGACGTGATGTGTGGCGTTGGGAGCTGATTCTGTTGGGTTGGTGTGCATTGCGTGGACTGGATGGGCTTGGGCTTCTGTTTAATCCCTTTCAGACATTAAATGGTAACTTTTGTTTCTTTAAGATTACAGTTATTTTTATGTTTATTATGACTAAATAAACTGACGTTGACTGAAAATAAACAGAGAACAACTTTGGGCTGTGCTTGTTAAATACCCAGCTGAGAGAGATCTCAAGCTTTAAAACAGGAACGGCACACCAACATCATCTTCATGTGTTAAAGCTGCGTTATCTTCTTGGCGAGGTCATGTTCAGCTTTCCCAGGGAAACACTGACTTATGGATCCACTGCCACTATAGTCTCACACAGATACAGTTATGATCCAAAGTCCAGGATTTTCACAGCACAGAACATGGTCCACATGATATGTTTAACAGTATTCAACAGAAGAACATTATAATTATGAGACTATAATCACATGACTAAATGATTCAGATGCAGCCTCGGAAGCTTGTCTGCTGCACGGCGTCGACCACGGCAGCTCACCGCTCCTTTAACCCTTGTCAGCATGCACCATGGTCTCCACAGGGACCCCAACATGTTAACATGCCCGAGGGGGATTCAGGGGGTGGACTGGGGAAGGGAAAGTTTTGGTCTGGACCACTGCAGAGTTCTGGGTGTCACACATGCTGTCGGTCAGGACACTGGAGCAGAAACGGTCCCTACAACATGCTGCGACACTCCACCTCCCTCCTGTGTCAGCTCTGAGTCCTGGAGCAGGACCTGATATGCAGATGTGACTGCAGGGACCCGGCCGCTGCTGATGGGGCCCGGGGATCCCAGAACCAGAGGGTCTGGCAGAGCCCTGCTGGTTGTGACTGTGAACAGTGTGGATATGGATTTTGTGGGGAACATGTGGGCTTGGTTTTCACCTTAGACCTCTGGAGGTGATGGATCCTCCTTGTCCTCAGACTGACTGTGGGATTTTCTGGAAGTAAGAGACTAATGGATGTGGCCGGCAGGCAGCACAAGTCCCACCCCGACTACAGAGTCAGATGATGTTTTCTGGAATAAGCTGCACCCTGATTCTGTCAGAAAGACTGTTGTGTTCACTCAGTTCTCTGTGGAAAACCTGGATCTGCTTCCTTGAACCTTTGGCCCCTCCCTGATCCTTTACATGTCAGTCTTTATTAATTACACATATGAACCTGATTTATCAACCAGGAAGCTTTAATAGACACGTGTTGGGCACTTCCTGGCATAAATTTCTGCTTGTATGCTGATTGGTGGGAAGGGCGTGGTGACTGTAGTGGATCTGATTCCTGAGCAGACCGAGTGGTCCGAGCTGAATGATTATACACACCATATATTCCTGGCCTTGTATCCACATGACCAGGCCAACAATTAGGCCAAAGATCAAACATTTTCATTATTTCTGCTTAGCTTCATACTACACTTTGAACATGCATACAAAGTTCTGCAGTCCTGCAGACTTTTGCAACTGAACAAGGTCCCAGTATTTTCTCTGCTCTGCTGCTGTGAAGCAAAACATCAGTTCATACAGACAAAACAACTTCTGGCACACTCTACATCTCTAGCTGTGCCTTATCACAAAACATTTATCTTCAGTGTCTCTGACAAAACATGCACCAGGCAGGCCGTTACGGTGGCAAACCTGTTTAAAGACAGCACACAGATGATTGCTGAGTATTCCCGGCTCGTGTACGTTTCTAAATTTTCAGCCCAGACAACATAAGGCTGCATTAACTGTATGACAATAAATAAGGTGGTAATTTCCTGGCTTCGGTGTACGCCACTCAGGTGCAATATGACCAATCGAAGAAAAATATTAGGGAGGGTTGGAATCCTCCATGTTTTTATTTGCTGACAGCCCGGTGTGTTAGTCCTGATCTGACTAAGTTAGTCCTATTAATTTCACATCAAGTGCTTTTATTTGACGAAGGGAAGCAACTCTTGTGAAGGCTGCCAGTAGACAGCCCGTTCTCTGGCTCAACATGCTCAACAAACAAATATTTGTACCCTGTAGGTCTTCAAAATACCATAAACGTGAGGCCGATCATCTGGGATGATATTGGTCTTTCCAAGGTTAAGCTAGTTATGCTAGACCGTTAGCCTTGGCCTTTTCTGATACACACATTTGTGTTAAGTCCAGTGGAGAAGTGTGTGTAACAGTGAAAAAACAACGTTCTCAAGAAGGAGGTGTTGCTGTGTGTGTGGGTGAGTGTGTGCACGTGCACGTGTGTGTGTGTGTGTGTGTGTGTGGGTCTTGTTGTAGTGGATGAAATCATCTTTAACATCAGTGTTGGATGTTTTATTCCCGATTTGACTGTCAATCGACACACAGTCCTACATCCAGCCTCTGTACTCCCTGCTCCTGCCGATGACACGCACCATGACTGTGTGGCTGGACTGGCCATCCTCTGCACCCCCAGACCTGAACTCTCTGACCGACCTCGAGTTGACCCTGACTTGATGGCTCTCAGAACCCAGACCCAG
Organism: Telmatherina bonti; assembly: GCF_933228915.1. NCBI lineage: Eukaryota > Metazoa > Chordata > Actinopteri > Atheriniformes > Telmatherinidae > Telmatherina > Telmatherina bonti. The sequence continues at coordinate 36,527,315 of NC_136626.1, forward strand.
GTGTGGGTTTTGGAGCACTGTGGAAATACCATGGTTTCCTGACATCTGATGGTGACCCAGTTCGTCACCGTCGCCTTATTGACTCCCTTCTTTCTGCCATTTTGCTCCCCTGACAGGTTGCTGTATGCACATGTGCACTGACTCTTCTGACCCTGTCTCTACAGGTGACTCTCCTGCAGATGAAGGCTGCGTCTCTGACCCACCCTCCTTTTACAGCCTCTCACTTCCTCTTTTCTCTCACGGCCCACAGATGGAGAGATTTCCTCCTTGGTCTCTCTCAGGCCTTCCTTGGACCAAAGCACTTCCTCTCGTGCTGTTGTCCATGCGCATGCGTAAAAGGGGAGGACCAAATTGGTCCCCCCGTAAATTCTTTTTGCAGGTCCACCCGAATGGGCATGGGCCCCTCCGAGGCTCCCCCTCCTGGCACGACCCTGTGTGATAGTAATGTTTTAACATACTGTGCTGATCTCATGTGAACCTTTTCAGGCATTTGCTCTCAGGTTGCTGCAGACCTTCCTGAACCAGCGTCTAAGTAGCTCCGTTTACTTCAGCCTGGAGACTTTGTACTGATGAGAAGCTTCAAACGTCAGTGCTGGGACCACCTATTTCACGTTCTTCTGGCGACCCAGACAGATGACCGTGCTACTTGGCTACCGTAATACCATATCATTGCTGCAGGGAGGTTCCTGCACTGACCATGGCTCCCCGGCTTGCTGCTGATCCTGACGCAGCAGTGTAACGCACCACCCGACAGAGGGCAGAATAATCCCTGTGGTAGCGTGGGTAGTGAGACAGTCTACTCTCACACCTGAAGACCAGCCACCGTTCTCAAGCAATCTCAGTGTGGAGTGTAATTAGCGTCCACCTGCAATAGTAGCGTGCCAAGCTCCAACGCAAGCTCCGCCCACACGGCATCATAGAGAGAGATCGACCCTGGCATCCATTTAGGGTTCATGTCTGATCATTAAAGAGCTCAATGTGTTGTTTGGTTATTTTAGCTATCATCATTGTGTTTCCTATTGTCTTCTTTAATCAATCTGCTTCACCCCCTGTTAACCGCTCTGCCACTCACTACAGTTCCTTCTTTGACCCGCAGTCGCTGAGTGCCCAGAAGGGTTCTGAGGGCAACCTCCGGCGGTTAAAAGTGAAGCCTATGCTGAAGTGCATTCAGCTGCAGTTGCCCCTTCATCCGCTAGGGGCTGGCTCCAAAACAGAGCAAATCCCCATAGACTCCCATGTCCCATGTTCCCATGCGGGTCCTTTTTATTGACAGGTACCAATCTCTGGCTTCAAGGACGAAGGACATAGAACAACCACGGTTTTTAGCCGGTGATCAATGTGACTTAGCTTTAGCCCGCTTACCTCCGTTAGCTGGGTAGCTCCTGTTATCTCGGGGTTAGCTCGGTTAGCTTTTAGCTACAGAAACCTCAGAGTTCACTCGATGTCCATCATCCGCCGTGACGCTCACAGCCCCCCTCTCAGCTCCACTTCTTTGCCCATATTTGTGTTTTCCAGGCGAGACGACGCGCATGACGCTACCAACATGGCGACGGTAGGAACCGCCCACCGAGCTTCAATTCGGCTTTTCAGGAACCTATGGGTGACGTCACGGAGACCCCGTCCATCTCTTTATACAGTCTGTGGTTCTAACAGGTAGACGCGCCGTCATGTATTTCCCTGCTAGCACTCTGAGGAGCCCCTGTGCGGTCTACTCTGTCATTATGATACATGCGCCATGTGTGTGCTCTGGTTCTTTGGATGGCATGGTGATCGGTGGACCAGTTACCAGTGGTGTTTTTCTGATTCCACTTCTGCGTCTACTTAGGGGACCATTTTTTCCTAAACTGGAACTGACTGGTCTCCTTCCTCCTACGTGGATAATAAGAATTCTCGCAGGTGGTCTTGTGTGTTGAAATTAGACCTGACTAAGGCTACTTTGGTGTTCACGTTTAACACTACCTCTGAAGCCCTTTTGTCACATCCTCCTCCTAGTCGATATCGGGGTGGTACTTTTAGTAACTCCTGTTGTCATGTGAGGTTATTTGTGTATGTTCCGGGCCCTCGCCGGGACCCGTTAGAAGATTTTCTCTTTGCAGTGATGTCGCATCGTCGCCTCGTAGCTTGGCTGAGTCCTATGCTGATTTCCCTGTTGTAGGTCTTTTCCCGGGTCCCACGTCTGAACTTGAGAAGTAAGTGGATGATTGCTTTGAGATGATGACTGGCATGTCTGCTCAGAGTAATAATTGGATATTGCTGGCTGAGCAGGTAGAAGTGTTTGTTGGAGTTGCCTGTGTGGTCTGCCTGGGGCCCAGACCTGTGCTGCATGTAGTTACCCCTCCACCTGAGTTTGACTCCACCTGTATGATTGTTTACTCTCTTCTGAAAACCCTATCCCTTTCAGATATGTATTTCCTTGGATGTTCCTTTCCTTCTTACCCGCACACAGTCCCCTCCTCTCTGGTTCAGGTGTGACGACGTGAGATTTTACTTGCTTCATGAGCTCCTCTCCGATGTGCTTAAATCTTAAGCTCTTTTGCTGATTCCACACTGCAGGAAGTGTAAAAAAAAGAAAATTCCCATTCCAAAGATAAAATATTTAGATGATTCTGCCATAGCACAACAGAGAGCTGTGCTGGTGTAGTGGTTAAAGAAATGGGCTCTTGTCCAGATGTTCATGGGTTCAAATGACAATGCATTACCATAGCAAATTAAGTTGCATAGTTGTGCTGCTTCTTCAAATGGTTATCAAATTGCATATCAAATATTCAGCATAAAAGGGCATTCACATATGCTATTCTGCAAGAAGAGTACTTTTCTAGGTCTATATTGTCAATGATGTACACAAATAAGGTTAAAAACAAGAGTTCATAGTTAATAAATATTAAGAATAAGTTCATGCTTAAAGGGATTAAATATGTTGAAATTAAAAATTAATCAGCTTGAGACATCTGTATTGCAACAATCTTGCTATATCGATCATACAGTTACCTGAGCGAGTGAGCGCTCTTAACATAGAAAAGCTCTTTGACGTATTATGCCTCGAATGATCAAAGTAAAGCAGCAGCTCATAAACACACTAAATGTACCCAATTGGAAACTTTTGTCTTGGTAAGTATTAATATGTTAAGAAAACACTGGCATGCGTGTTGGTATTATTTTTGGTGCTAGAAATATGTTGATAATGTGATATGCACATGATGTTTGAGCTAGGCCAACTAACTTCCACTGCAGCATTAAGATGTGTGTATTAGCTGGTAATTTGTTTTTCTTTTCTGTATGTTTCAGTTCCAAAAAGAAAAATGGTAATGCAAATATAATTCATAAAGATCTTCAGTAAGAAACAAGAAAAGAAAGCCTTATGTGGAGAACTTTGTTTTATATTTGCTGCTTTGTTTGCTGGCTGTCTAACTTCACATAGGCACGTGTTGTGAGGACAGCACTCACAGTGGTGGACCAGCAGCTGGATGGGACGACTGAATCTGCAGTAGGTAAGCAACTTGGTGTGAAGAAATCAGCTGTGGGAGCAATTATTAGAAAACCACTGATAATCTCCCTCCATCTGGACCTCCAACGTGTCGAAAGCCATGGCTGTGAACATGGTACGGCGGCAGAGCGGTCCTCGTGCGGACGGACCAGGTCGTCAGAGAGGGCACCCAGAAGCCGGACACACAAGATGGAGGACTGCGGGAGATGCAGCAAACCCAAGCATCTGGACATGGGAAAATGTAAGAAGTGTCACAAACAAGGTCACTGGGAGCGAGTGTGCCACTCCAAGGCAGTGAGAGAAATCCCGGAGGAGGAGGAGCAGAAATATTTTCATGGGAAAATTGACAATAAGGCAGAAGGTAAAGATAACTGGACAGTGGACTTGGATATAAATAATGAGTCAACAACATTTAAAGTAGACACTGGTGCAGACATTACAGTCATTGATCAGAGCACATATAGAAAAATGAAGTCGCCAGTCCAGCTGCAGTTGCCCAACTCCAGGTTTGTTAGTCCAGGTGGAGATCTTGCATGTATGGGCTGTTCCAAGCTACCACAAAGTATAAGGACAAGCTGTACACTTTTAACATTTACGTCATGGAAGGAAAACTTAGCTGCTTATTAGGACGCCACGAGGCAGTCAACATGGGCCTTGTGAAAACGTAAACGTAGTCAACACCGTTTTCGGCTCAGGTGGACTACTAATCACAGAATCAGTGAAGATACTTCTCCAGGAGGGGGTCCAGCCATATGCAGTACATACAGCTAGATGCATCCCACTGCCACTTATCCCTCTTGTGAAGAGGAAGCTACACCGTATGGAGAGTGAGGGCATCATCGAGAAGGTTACCCAGCCTACAGAGTGGTATGCTGCCATGGTGCCGGTGCTCAAGCCCAACACACAGGAATTTGCTGCTGTGCAGATCTCAGGAGGCTTCATAGAGCAGTGAAGCATGAAAAATATGTCCTGCCCACCGTAGAAGAAATCCTGCCCAGGCTGGCCGGAAGTTTTCACTTCCTTGGATGCTGCTAGTGGGTTTTACGAGCTACCACTGAACAAGGACAGTCAGAAGCTCACAACATTCATCACTCCGTTTGGGAGGTATGCCTTCTGACACCTCCCATTCAGGATCACGAGTTTTTTCAGAAGAAAATGGCGGAGACTCTTGCCGGACTTGAGGGAACTGAAGTGTACATGGATGACATCCTTATTCATGGCGAAAATGAGGAGATCTATGACCAGCGTTTGGCGAAATCACTTCAAGTCGTCAAGGGAGCAGGGCTTAAACTGAATGAACGTAAGTCCAAATTCCGACAGGATGAAATTCACTTTCTCGGACACATCATCAACAAGGATGGCGTTTGTCCGGACCTAGAGAAGGTAACAGGGATAGAGAACTTCCCTCAGCCATGTGACATCACCGAGCTCAAAAGGTTCCTCGGGATGGTGAATTATCTGGCTAAATGTGTTCCTGAGCTGTCTACAGTAGGCCAGCCGCTCTACGCTCTGTTAAAGAAGGCTGTAGAGTGGTTTTGGGGGCCGGCCCAGACACAGCTTTTCAGAGACCCAAGGCTCTGTTGGTCACGGCTCCTGTTCTGGTTTTTTATGATGCTAACAGACCCACTGTAGTTTCAGCAGACGCAAGCAGCTATGGACTGGGAGCCATACTTCTCCAGCCACATGGGGACCAATGGAAACCTGTGGCTTATGCATCCAGGTGACTTAGTGACACAAAGACCAGGTACGCTCAAATTTAAAAGGAGTGCCTGGTCAGCGTCTGGGCGTGAGAAAGGTTTGAAAATACCTATTTGGACTTGACAAATTCAGACTGGTAACCGACCACAAGCCCCTTGTACCCCTGATTAACAGCAAGGACCTGGACAACGTCCCTATCAGGTGCCAGAGACTGTTAATGAGACCCATGCGCTTTAACAGAATTATGCACCAGGCAGGACTGTAGCTGTAGCTGATGCTTTGTCCAGGGGCCCAGAACAGCGTTATGAGGATGAGACCTCTCATGCAGATGTAGCTCTGTAGTAATTAGGAGCTAAAGTAAAACCTTTGAATTTATTTAGTCAAGAAAGCACCATAAAGTAAATGTTTATTTACTTTGTACTGTGTGACTGGCAGTGCAAAGGCAAAACCTTATCATTTCAAAGAACTGCCCAGTCTAGAGTGCAGGAGGGAACACGTGGTGCAAAAATGTTATGATGTTTACAGTGGCAGCGCCGGCATCTCTTTTTACAGGCTTGTTTAACTGCTTGTTTAGTTGCACTTTATATTCAGGTAAACTCCTAGGCTGACTGTAATAAAAGCAGTTTGGGAAAAAGAATCATTTGTAATTTATTCCTATTTATTTCTTTACAGTAGGGGGATCTATCTATCTATCTATCTATCTATCTATCTATCTATCTATCTATCTATCTATCTATCTATCTATCTATCTATCTATCTATGCTATTTAAAAACAGATAAAATTTCTGAATTGGTTAAAAGTTGTTGATTTTTCTTCTCTTAATTTACAGATTTACAGACTGTGGGTTAGTAGTTAAATGCACATAATGCAGCATGACCCTAAATGAAAAATAAGAAAAAAATAAGATAAAAAAAAAAAAAAAACCGCCATGAACTAGCCACTTTTATTTATTTCTTTTTTACAAACTCCGCCTCCCTCTTTACATAAGATGAGCTCTTTAGTTGTAAAGAAATCATTGAAATATGAGAGAAAATGTATAAAAGCTGGTGTTTTCTTTATGGACAGATGTAAACATGTTCTAGGAGCTTTTCTACAGATTGGAGATGATAAAGCATCTCATAGAACCACTCTGAAGAGCAGTGAATAGAACGGCTGACTTGGATTCTGTGGTTGCTACGGCTCTTCCTCAGGCGCATCATTATTTAAAAATAAACAAAGTTTTTGCAGATAAAACAGGATTTCTGAAAAATTCTATTTCATCTCAACAAGTCCTCTTTGAAGACAAGTTGGTTCATCTTGAGAGTCCTTCAAGACGAAATTGACAGCGACAAACATGGAAAAAGTAAGATCTGAGCTTTGTTCAATTATTTAGGACATCATTTAAATATTTTAATATCCACTAATCAGGTGACAAAGGATATTTGGGTTTAAGTCTGGATTTAACTAATTTTGAAAAGAAATTATGAATTTGAAAATGAATTTCCTTTGAATTTGTGCTGCTGGCATCACAGGTTTGTAGAATTTAAGTAAAAATGCTCCTTAAAAGTGATTCAGTTTGAGAAAACTGTGGGGGAAGTTTAGGAAAATGTTAATGATCTCCTTAGACCTGTTCTGTTTGATTAAAAACTGTGTTTAATGTAAAATAACACTGAATTTAATGGTAAATGCTATAAAATGTATAGAAATATGTAAAAGCAAATGTTTTATAACATTTATTGCATTTAAATTAAAAAATGTTTTTTATCAAAATGTTCAGTCAGAATATTGAGTTGTCATAGCAACAACACGTTTAAAGTAAAACAAGCTTTAAGAAAATTTGATTAAAAACATAAACGAAGGACTAAACTCCAAATAAGAACATCAAGATGTTTTTTTCAGGCGCTAGAAGTAGAGAAGATGAAATAACTAATGAATAGCCTACTAAGGCAGACATGCACACATATCCAGACTTAAGGAATTATTCTGTGTTGTTTACAATAATATAAAGAAGATTTGCAGAACCAGAACTAATACATTTGAACAATAACAATAATAAACACACATAATGATGAAAACATGACAGGAAAACGACCAGTTTAAATAAAGTGGACATAATAAATGTGTTGGACTGGGGACTTTTTACTACATGAATTTGATCTTCTTGTCTGCAGCTGAACCGATCTCATTTTAAGAAAACTTATTGTTTTAAACGTTGATTTCACATCCAGATCAACTAATTAAATGAGTCCAGTGAGAAAATACTGACAAGATTTTAGGGATTAAAATTAAACACAGACTGTTGAACTTGTGGCTTACAAAGGCTTTCAGGATTCTGAAATTCACTTAAAAGCCAGAAGTTTACTTCATACGAGCATTTCTTGTGTCACTGTGTGAGATTGACATTTGTCGTTTGCATGTGTGTTTATTTACAGTACGTGTACTGTTCGTGTATGCTTGGCACTGGGACCTGCTGTTCACCCTGCAGGGAGGTCCAGGTTAGTCTTCATATTCACACTTTATCTATTTTATTGTGCTATAATGAGGAAATGGGACATTTTTGTAAAATATTTAGACGTTTGTGACGAAAGCAGGAGTTTACTGTCCAAACCTGCTGCACAGTTTAGAAAATAGCAGCTTTGATGTGTGAAATCTGCTGCAGAGGACAGAAAGTGTGAGAGAACCGAGGTCACAGTGCAGCTTTTGCACATTTAGTTGTGCTGAAGCAGAAGTTACGTCTGTGTGTTCCTCTGCTTTGAACGTCTCCATCAGCTGGTCCAGGTGCAGCTTTTAAAGCCGTACATGGTTCCATGCAGCGTTATTTGCTGGTTTTCAGTCTGCAGAGTCCGTCTTCACCTTAGAAACCTGCAGCCAGAGTCCCACAGATTCTCCTCTTTTACTTTTCTGCTCTCTGCTTTCGGAGTGACATCACAGCTGCAGCATCATGACATCATGTGTTCCAGGAAATCCTGTCGGGGTCTCAGTGGTCTGCTGATGAGGTGGGGGACCCCAACCCTCCTTCACCTCTCCCTCCTCCTCCTTCTCCTCCTGCTTCTCCTTTCCGCTGTATCAGCTCTTCTACTCGTTCTTATTCTCCTCCTTCCCCCCGTTTTTCTCCTATTCCTCCCTCACCTCCCCCCAATTTCTCTCCTCACTCCCCCCTCTCTCCCCCCCCTCCTCCTCATGCTTCTGCTTTCCGCTGTATCAGCTCTTCTACTCGTTCTTATTCTCCTCCTTCCCCCCATTTTTCTCCCTTTCCTCCCTCCCCTTCCCCCATGTTCTCTACTCCCTCCCCTCCTTCTCCCCCTCCTCCTACCACTCCTCCTATTTTCTCCTGTACCTCATCTCCTTCTTCTTCTCCCCATTTCCCCCCGTTTTTCTCCCCTCCCTCCCGTGTCTCTACTCCCTCCCCCCATTCTCCCTCCCCCCCTTCTTCCCGGATATTCTCTTGTTCCTCCTCTTCCTCTTCTCCCTACTTCCCTCCCCCTTCCCCTCCCTCCCGCGTCTCTACTCCCTCCCCCCGTTCTCCCTCCCCCCCTTCTTCCCGGATATTCTCTTGTTCCTCCTCTTCGTCTTCGTCTCCCTACTTCCCTCCCCCTTCCCCTCCCTCCCGTGTCTCTACTCCCTCCCCCCGTTCTCCCTCCCCCCCTTCTTCCCCTATATTCTCTTGTTCCTCCTCTTCGTCTTCGTCTCCCTACTTCCCTCCCCCTTCCCCTCCCTCCCGTGTCTCTACTCCCTCCCCCCGTTCTCCCTCCCCCCCTTCTTCCCCGATATTCTCTTGTTCCTCCTCTTCCTCTTCTCCCTACTTCCCTCCCTTCCCTCCCCCTTCCCCACCCTCCCGTGTCTCTACTCCCTCCCCCTGTTCTCCCTCCCCCCCTTCTTCCCCGATATTCTCTTGTTCCTCCTCTTCGTCTTCGTCTCCCTACTTCCCTCCCCCTTCCCCTCCCTCCCGTGTCTCTACTCCCTCCCCCCGTTCTCCCTCCCCCCCTTCTTCCCTGATATTCTCTTGTTCCTCCTCTTCCTCGTCTCCCTACTTCCCTCCCTTCCCTCCCCCTTCCCCTCCCTCCCGTGTCTCTACTCCCTCCCCCCTCCCCCCTCTTGGACCTTCTCCTCCTCCTCCAACGCCTCCATCTCCTCCTCCTGGCCTCCCTGCAGCTCCAGCCCGCCCAGCTGCCAGCAGCCTGCAGCCGGCTCACCTGAGCAGCCAGGTAAGTGCTGACAGTCAGTAAAAGTCGTGCAGGAAATTAGTTGGATCACAACGAGTCTTTTATCGATAAAAACCGGATCAATCCAGTTAATCAATAAACAGATGACACAGGAAAGTTAGGAAACTAATGTCAGGTCAGATACAGATGTCATTTTATAAAAAGATGAATGATATGAACCAGAATCTAACAGCAGAGTAGACGCATGTCTCCCCGACTCTTTCCCACCACGGCTTCATCCCAGGATGTGTGAGCAGGTGGGCAGATGTCGCTGCAGCCGCTTGTTGCTTCACATCTGTCCTGTCTGTGTTTGTGTCTGCAGGCCAGCTTTCCGCCCGTTCTCCGTCTGCCTTCTGGCCGGGCCACGGTCCCTTCTGGATCCTGGTGAGTAAAGGACAAACCCTGATCCGTGTTCAGCATCAGCAGCTTCTGTTTCTGTGTCCACACCGTCTTCCTGATTTAAAATGTCTCTGTCTCCCCAGGATGCCGGTGTGCGACGCCCCCCCCGCTGCCACCACCCAGACCGCCTGCTGCTCAAAGTCAGTTTCCTCTGGAGACTTTCCCTCCAGATCTTTACTCTCCTCCCTCCTGATCTGTCGCTGGACACAGTTTCTGCCTTCATGTCTCAAAGTTTCTCTTCCAACCATTTTTTCCATCGTGAGTTACCATGGAAACGCACAAGCTCGGTTCTTTTTATTCTGTCATGCAGGAAGAGGAAGCGCGAGGACGACGGCCAGCGGCCAGACGCCAGGAGGCCACCGAACTCCTTCAGGCTCCTCCTGCAGGAGCAGAGGGAGGCTCTGGTGGCTGAGCTGGACGTCACCAGGAGTGCCGCTGTGAACACCATGTTGGGGGAGAGAGTAAATAAATATGATCCGCTCAGAATCCCGTCTTGATGCTGGTTTCTGATCTGAGAGACTGACAGTGTTTTGTGACGTGTCCACAGTGGAGGTGGACGTCTGAGCAGCAGGCGAGGTCCGACTTGAAGGCCGAGGCAGCGAGGAGCCAGCATGAGGAGCAGCACCCCCAGTGGTCCAGCAGGGACACTTCTGTACGTACGCTGTGTCAGATATGATCACCTCCATCCACTGATGCTGATGAGACAGAGGTAGCAAAGGACGAATCAAACGTGTGTGTGTGTGTGTGTGTGTGTTTTCAGGGCCAGAAGAGGAAGAGGAGGAGCCAGACCAGCACAGCTACCAGCAGCTCTAGAGGTAACACAAGACTTGTGTGGATCACAGCATGTGGTCATGTGATAGAAACAAGGTGACATGTGACCACGCCGGGTCACGTTTGATTGGATGAGATCCATGATTGTTAGAACACGCGTGTTGAACAGCAAAAGGAGACAAGGGAAGGTTTCAGAATGTTGTAGATGAGAAATGAGCTGATTTAGAGGTTAAGATGAAGGTCACAGTCAGGGTCTGGGTTAAAATCTCCTCCACGCATCTCCTCTTCATGTTGTCTCCGATGGCCGATGGTCTTTCTGTGTTTCTGTGTTTCAGCTTCCTCTTCTCAGCCTCAGGAGGGTTCAGCTTTTCCCTGACACGCCTCTGACGTCTGAGGTAAGCCCCGCCTCCCAGTGGATCCTACTGGTCTCCACTGGTGCACCGCCTCCAGCCCAGGCAGACTCCACCTAATTAAGATTTGAGGGAAATTTTGGCCCTAAAATCCTGAAAGATGGCGGATCAGTGATGATTGGCAGGAAGCTTGGAGTCATTCTTGACCAGAATCCGTCTTTTAGCATCACATCAAACAGTTTTATGTCATTTCACCGAAACACGGAGCATCTTGTCCTAAAGGGAAGTTTCTAACCTGGTCCACACATATCATCCCATCTGGTCTGGACCACGTGAACACCGTCATAACTGGATCCCAAACATCTCCCTTAAAGTCCTTGAGATGATCCAGATGTTGGTTCCAGATTACTGCGAGGAAAGCTGAGATTCCTGCTGCGTTGCCCTCGTTACGCCGGCTCTCTATAAGCTTCATGTCAGACATCTGGTTGTTTCTGTTTTCCCTTCGTTCATCAAGACGTGGACCTTTCAGCCGGCTTCGTGTCTGTACGAAGACCACATGCTGACACACTTTGTGTTTTTAGGACCAAACCAGAAGATGAGATCTTTCAAAGGAGCGGATGAATAATTTATTGACCTGATAGAGAATGAAATGATTGATGTCAACATTTAAAACTCGCTGAAAGTTTATTCATGACGTGGTTTCTGTTTCCTCTGTCTCTTGTAGGCACACGGGTGTCGGTGATCCAGAGTGGCCCCAGAGCGCAGATCTGAAGTTCTGGGACCCCGGACTGAGATCACCTTTCAGTTTTACATTTAATACGAAATGTTTCATTTTTGTAGAAAATTTTGTTCTTTGATGTTTTTCTTGTTTTTATCTGACGTTAAAATTGTTTGAATATTTGAAATTTATTGACATTTTTTTCTTATGAATTTTTGTTCTTTTTCTACTTGCAGAACATCCACCTCCCACCTCCACCTCCCACCTCCACCTCCCATCACCATCTGCAGCCACAATCACCGGCTTGCATCCACCTGCCTCCAGCCTCCACCTGCAGCCACCACCATCGGCTTGCATCCACCTGTCTCCAGCATCCACCTGCAGCCTTCACCATCGGCTTCCAGCCTCCACCTGCAGCCACCACCATCGGCTTCCAGCCTCCACCTGCAGCCACCACCATCGGCTTGCATCCACCTGCCTCCAGCCTCCACCTGCAGCCACCACCATCGGCTTGCATCCACCTGTCTCCAGCATCAACCTGCAGCCTTCACCATCGGCTTCCAGCCTCCACCTGCAGCCACCACCATCGATTTCGATCCACCTGCTTCCAGCCTCCACCTTCAGCCACCACCATCAGCTTGCATCCACCTGTCTCCAGCCTCCACCTGCAGCCACCACCATCGGCTTCCATCCACCTGCTTCCAGCCTCCACCTGCAGCCTTCACCATCGGCTTCCAGCCTCCACCTGCAGCCACCACCATCGGCTTCCATCCACCTGCTTCCAGCCTCCACCTGCAGCCACCACCATCGGCTTCCATCCACCTGCTTCCAGCCTCCACCTGCAGCCTTCACCATCGGCTTCCAGCCTCCACCTGCAGCCACCACCATCGGCTTCCATCTACCTGCTTCCAGCCTCCACCTGCAGCCTTCACCATCGGTCTCCAGCCTCCACCTGCAGCCACCACCATCGGCTTGCATCCACCTGTCTCCAGCCTCCACCCTCAGCCACCACCATCGGCTTGCATCAACTGCCTCCAGCCTCCACCTGCAGTCACCACCATCGGCTTGCATCCACCTGCCTCCAGCCTCCACCCTCAGCCACCACCATCGGCTTGCATCCACCGGTCTCCAGCCTCCACCCTCAGCCACCACCATCAGCTTCATCCACCTGCCTCCAGCCTCCACCTGCAGCCACCACCATCGGCTTGCATCCACCTGTCTCAAGCCTCCACCCTCAGCCACCACCATCGGCTTCCATCCACCTGCTTCCAGCCTCCACCCTCAGCCACCACCATCGGCTTGCATCCACCTGCCTCCAGCCTCCACCTGCAGCCACCACCATCGGCTTGCATCCACCTGTCTCCAGCCTCCACCCTCAGCCACCACCATCGGCTTGCATCCACCTGCCTCCAGCCTCCACCTGCAGACACCACCATCGGCTTCGATCCACCTGTCTCCAGCCTCCACCTGCAGCCACCACCATCGGCTTGCATCCACCTGCCTCCAGCCTCCACCTGCAGCCACCACCATCGGCTTGCATCCACCGGTCTCCAGCCTCCACCCTCAGCCACCACCATCGGCTTGCATCCACCTTCTTCCAGCCTCCACCTTCAGCCACCACCATCGGCTTCCATCCACCTTCTTCCAGCCTCCATCCTCAGCCACCACTATCGGCTTGCATCCACCTTCTTCCAGCCTCCACCTTCAGCCACCACCATCAGCTTGCATCCACCTGTCTCCAGCCTCCACCTGCAGCCACCACCATCGGCTTCCATCCACCTGCTTCCAGCCTCCACCTGCAGACACCACCATCGGTTTCCATCCACCTGCCTCCAGCCTCCATCCTCAGCCACCACCATCGGCTTCCATCCACCTGCTTCCAGCCTCCACCTGCAGACACCACCATCGGTTTCCATCCACCTGCCTCCAGCCTCCATCCTCAGCCACCACCATCGGCTTCCATCCACCTGCTTCCAGCCTCCACCTGCAGCCATCACCATCGGTCTCCAGCCTCCACCTGCAGCCACCACCATCGGCTTGCATCCACCTGCAGCCACCACCATCGGCTTGCATCCACCTGTCTCCAGCCTCCACCCTCAGCCACCACCATCGGCTTCGATCCACCTTTCTCCAGCCTCCACCCTCAGCCACCACCATCGGCTTCCATCCACCTGCCTCCAGCCACCACCATCGGCTTCCATCCACCGGTCTCCAGCCTCCACCCTCAGCCACCACCATCGGCTTCCATCCATCTGCTTCCAGCCTCCACCTTCAACCACCACCATCGGCTTCCATCCACCTTCTTCCAGCCTCCATCCTCAGCCACCACCATCGGCTTGCATCCACCTTCTTCCAGCCTCCACCTTCAGCCACCACCATCAGCTTGCATCCACCTGTCTCCAGCCTCCACCTGCAGCCACCACCATCGGCTTCCATCCACCTGCTTCCAGCCTCCACCTGCAGCCACCACCATTAGCTTACATCCACCTTCTGTCTGTCTCCACCTGCAGCCACCACCATTGGCTTCCATCCACCTGCTTCCAGCCTCCACCTGCAGCCTTCACCATCGGCTTCCAGCCTCCACCTGCAGACACCACCATCGGTTTCCATCCACCAGTCTCCAGCCTCCACCCTCAGCCACCACCATCGGCTTCCATCCACCTGCTTCCAGCCTCCACCTGCAGCCACCACCATCGGTCTCCAGCCTCCACCTGCAGCCACCACCATCGGCTTGCATCCACCTGCAGCCACCACCATCGGCTTGCATCAAGTGCCTCCAGCCTCCACCTGCAGCCACCACCATCGGCTTCGATCCACCTTTCTCCAGCCTCCACCCTCAGCCACCACCATTGGCTTCCATCCACCTGCCTCCAGCCTCCACCTGCAGCCACCACCATCGGCTTCCATCCACCTGCCTCCAGCCTCCACCTGCAGCCACCACCATCGGCTTCGATCCACCTTTCTCCAGCCTCCACCCTCAGCCACCACCATCGGCTTCCATCCACCTGCCTCCAGCCTCCACCTTCAGCCACCACCATCGGCTTGCATCCACCTGCCTCCAGCCTCCACCCTCAGCCACCACCATCGGCTTCCATCCACCTGCTTCCAGCCTCCACCTGCAGCCACCACCATCGGCTTCCATCAACCTTCTTCCAGCCTCCACCTGCAGCCACCACCATTGGCTTGCATCCACCTTCTGTCTGTCTCCACCTGCAGCCACCACCATTGGCTTGCATCCACCTTCTGTCTGTCTCCACCTGCAGCCACCACCATCGGCTTCCATCCACCTGCTTCCAGCCTTCACCTGCAGCCTTCACCATCGGCTGCCAGCCTCCACCTGCAGCCACCACCATTGGCTTGCATCCACCTTCTGTCTGTCTCCACCTGCAGCCACCACCATCGGTTTCCATCCACCGGTCTCCAGCCTCCACCTGCAGCCACCACCATCGGCTTCCAGCCTCCACCTGCAGCCACCACCATCGTCTTGCATCCACCTTCTTCCAGCCTCCACCTGCAGCCACCACCATCGGCTTCCATCCACCGGTCTCCAGCCTCCACCTGCAGACACCACCATCGGTTTCCATCCACCGGTCTCCAGCCTCCACCTTCAGCCACCACCATCGGCTTCCAGCCTCCACCTGCAGCCACCACCATCGGCTTGCATCCACCTTTCTCCAGCCTCCACCTGCAGCCACCACCATCGGCTTCCATCCACCTGCTTCCAGCCTCCACCTGCAGCCTTCACCATCGGCTTCCAGCCTCCACCTGCAGCCACCACCATCAGTTTCCATCCACCGGTCTCCAGCCTCCACCTGCAGCCTTCACCATGGGCTTCCAGCCTCCACCCTCAGCCACCACCATCGGCTTCCATCCACCTGCTTCCAGCCTCCACCTGCAGCCACCACCATCGGCTTCCAGCCTCCACCTGCAGCCACCACCATCGGCTTCCATCCACCTTCTTCCAGCCTCCACCTGCAGCCACCACCATCAGCTTCCAGCCTCCACCTGCAGCCACCACCATCGGTTTCCATCCACCTGCTTCCAGCCTCCACCTTCAGCCACCACCATCAGCTTGCATCCACCTGTCTGTCTGTCTCCACCTGCAGCCACCACCATCGGCTTCCATCCACCGGTCTCCAGCCTCCACCTGCAGCCACCACCATCAGCTTCCAGCCTCCACCTGCAGCCACCACCATCGGTTTCCATCCACCTGCTTCCAGCCTCCACCTTCAGCCACCACCATCAGCTTGCATCCACCTGTCTGTCTGTCTCCACCTGCAGCCACCACCATCGGCTTCCATCCACCGGTCTCCAGCCTCCACCTGCAGCCTTCACCATCGGCTTCCAGCCTCCACCCTCAGCCACCACCATCGGCTTCCATCCACCTGCTTCCAGCCTCCACCTGCAGCCACCACCATCGGCTTCCAGCCTCCACCTGCAGCCACCACCATCGGCTTCCATCCACCTTCTTCCAGCCTCCACCTGCAGCCACCACCATCGGCTTCCAGCCTCCACGTGCAGCCACCACCATCAGCTTCCAGCCTCCACCTGCAGCCACCACCATCGGCTTCCATCCACCTGCTTCCAGCCTCCACCTGCAGCCACCACCATTGGCTTCCAGCCTCCACCTGCAGCCACCACCATCGGCTTCCATCCACCTGCTTCCAGCCTCCACCTGCAGCCACCACCATCGGCTTCCAGCCTCCACCTGCAGCCACCACCATCGGCTTCCATCCACCTGCTTCCAGCCTCCACCTGCAGCCTTCACCATCGGCTTCCAGCCTCCACCTGCAGCCACCACCATCAGCTTCCAGCCTCCACCTGCAGCCACCACCATCGGTTTCCATCCACCTGCTTCCAGCCTCCACCTTCAGCCACCACCATCAGCTTGCATCCACCTGTCTGTCTGTCTCCACCTGCAGCCACCACCATCGGCTTCCATCCACCGGTCTCCAGCCTCCACCTGCAGCCTTCACCATCGGCTTCCAGCCTCCACCCTCAGCCACCACCATCGGCTTCCATCCACCTGCTTCCAGCCTCCACCTGCAGCCACCACCATCGGCTTCCAGCCTCCACCTGCAGCCACCACCATCGGCTTCCATCCACCTTCTTCCAGCCTCCACCTGCAGCCACCACCATCAGCTTCCAGCCTCCACCTGCAGCCACCACCATCGGCTTCCATCCACCTGCTTCCAGCCTCCACCTGCAGCCACCACCATCGGCTTCCAGCCTCCACGTGCAGCCACCACCATCAGCTTCCAGCCTCCACCTGCAGCCACCACCATCGGCTTCCATCCACCTGCTTCCAGCCTCCACCTGCAGCCACGACCATCGGCTTCCAGCCTCCACCTGCAGCCACCACCATCGGCTTCCATCCACCTGCTTCCAGCCTCCACCTGCAGCCACCACCATCGGCTTCCAGCCTCCACCTGCAGCCACCACCATCGGCTTCCATCCACCTGCTTCCAGCCTCCACCTGCAGCCTTCACCATCGGCTTCCAGCCTCCACCTGCAGCCACCACCATCGGCTTCCAGCCTCCACCTGCAGCCACCACCATCGGTTTCCATCCACCGGTCTCCAGCCTCCACCTGCAGACACCACCATCGGCTTCCAGCCTCCACCTGCAGCCTTCACCATCGGCTTCCAGCCTCCACCTGCAGCCACCACCATCGGCTTCCATCCACCTTCTTCCAGCCTCCACCTGCAGCCACCACCATCAGCTTCCAGCCTCCACCTGCAGCCACCACCATCGGCTTCCATCCACCTGCTTACAGCCTCCACCTGCAGCCTTCACCATCGGCTTCCAGCCTCCACCTGCAGCCACCACCATCGGCTTCCAGCCTCCACCTGCAGCCACCACCATCGGTTTCCATCCACCTTCTTCCAGCCTCCACCTGCAGCCACCACCATCGGTTTCCATCCACCGGTCTCCAGCCTCCACCTGCAGACACCACCATTGGCTTCCAGCCTCCACCTGCAGCCAGCACCATCGTCCTCCATCCACCGGTCTCCAGCCTCCACCTGCAGGACCATCCACCCCCCCTCCCCAACCACAGTACTGTTCAAAAGTCTTGAGTCACTCCTTTTCTTTTTCTTTTTTCTCCAATATTAATGTTTTTCTTCAGCAGGAATTTCTGTTGCTCAAGTTCAGCTTTTCCTGGAATTCTTTTTTTAAACTCTAATCTTTTCTACTTTTCTCTATCGGCCGTCCGACAGGCTTTCTAAAGGTCTGCAGTTTTTCCTTGGATGCTGGCTGTTTTGTTTTTTAACTTATTTTCAGTCCAGTTCTTCTACCTGAGTGATTTCAGAGTAATGTGTTTGTTTTATTTATGTGTTTGTTTCGTCATATATTTATGTTTGTTTACCTCTTAACACTGACCTCTTAATCATTCAGGTGTAGAAAGGAACTCAAACATGATCCAGTGTTGGGTCAACACGTCACAGAAAACTTAAACAACTAATTTTATATTCGATCTTAATGTTCGTGTTAGCCACCCATTAAATTTACATTATTATTTTTATCTGATTTTATTTTAATTTTTAGAACAAAAACAACAATGAAAAAGTTGGACAGACAAAAACATGATATTTTGAACCAACAAGGTTTTTCAAAAGAGTTTTAAAAAAAACTGGCATATCTCAGCATTGTTTCCACCAAACCACTGGTTCAGATATGGGACCTTCTCCACTTCCTTTATTTTCAACTGGTCCAGTTTTATTGAGAACAAACTGTCCACCATGCTGAGAAGTGTAAAGTCATGTTGTTGTTTATTCTCAGTCATTTCTTGCTTCTTGAAGATGTTTCACTTTTATCTGAAAGTTCTAACCAGAAGGTGGGGACTCTCAGATTATAAGTGTTAGAAAAACATTAAGGATCGATAAGGTCACATGGGGTCACCATTGTGTTTGGTTGTTTTGTTCTTTAGATAAATATGAGCTGCCGATGAAAGACACAATAGTATGTATTTGTATTACACTGCCACCTGCTGGAGATTTGTCTTTTCTGTCTTCTCTGTGTTTTTTCAAGAAGTTTATCTGATTTAATGAAAGTCCAGTTTGGATATAAACAGGTTTGAAGTGCTTCCTTAATGCAGCTTTGTTTCCTAAGTGTCCCATCTGTCCTTGGAGGAACATTTTACCATTTTAAGTTTCTGATATTGGAAAGGTTTGTTCCAGTGGTTGGTGTGAGTCAGACAGTAGATCATGGTCTGTTCTGGTTTCTGGTGAACGTCAGTGTTATGGTTTCCATCCTCCTCAATGTGAGTGTTTCAGCCTCTAAAGTTTAGATTTCCACCCGGGTGTCTTCCGTCTCTCTAAACTGGATTGCTGGATGGCACAACATGCAGAACACAGATTTCTCAAAGGAAATGGAACGTTTTAGACGTTCCATTTCCTTTCTAATCAGAACTGTGTCCTGCTGCATGTATGCCTCTGCACCACCTGTTGACGCACAGCTCAGGCTGTGGGGTGTCCGAAGCCTCCCATCATGGCCAGCATGGAAATGGGGGAAGCTGAAAAGCTGTTTTTGGATTGTGCATTCACACTGAGGAGGATGAAACCTCAACACTGAAGTTTACCAGAAACCCTGCCAGACCAGAGGCTAGTATTGTCTGTAGTCTGTCAAGGACAGAAGGGAAGACTCAGGAAACAAAAACACATCAAGGAAGCACTTTAAATCTGTTTTTATCCAAACTGGATTTCATCAAATCAGACAGATTTCTTAAAAAAGACAAACAGAAGACAGAAAGGACAAGTTGCCAGCAGGGGGCGCCACAGTACAAATATTGTGTCGTTCAGCAGCACCTCGTATGTCCCCAAAGGAGAGACAAACCGAACATAAGCTGAGTTAAGAAGAGTGAGGAGTGTTCAGACCTTCATGCAGGACAGACCAACAACCACTCTGCAAACACATGAACACAGGAGAGCAGCTCCACACGTCCACATTCAGACGTCCATCTGCACCTCAAGGAGAAAAGACACTGGAAGATAGTCACGTCAGCACTTCAGACATAGAAGACAGATCGATGGGAGGAGAGCAGAAATAATGTTAAACAGGAGAAAGCAAGAGGAGGTGGTCTCTGGTACCACCTTCCAGCTCCTTCAACTCTCCTCCTGGGGGTTCATCCATTCCCACACTGGACCTGGAGACCGACATGTTTCTGCTCAGGCAGGGGAACTGTTTTCAGGTGACAACGACTTGAACAGATCAGAGTCACTGACACCATGTGACCTTATTGACCCTGAACACGTGATGTTCCTTGAACACCTAGAAGCTGCGAGTCCCAGCTTTTAGTTAGTGAAGAAGACGTACAGATGAAGGTGAAACATCTTTAAGAAACAAGAAACAAAAGTCCAGCTGACTTTATTCCACGTCTGATAATTACCATGACCTGCATGGCTGAGGATTTATAGCAACATGTCACATCTCAGCATGGTGGGAAGTTTCTCATCAACAAAACTGGAGCAGTTGAGAAGAAAGGAAGAGGAGAAGTTTGCACATCTCAACCGGCGGTCGGTCTAAAAGCCATCTGCAGCAGATGAAGTCCAGGAGCTGATAGAGGCGCTGATACGTGGATAAAAGGCTGAGGTGTGCCGGATGACGGCAGAACTGGACTGAAAATCAGTGCTAACAGTTCTGATGGAGGGACGGATCCCTCCATCAGAACTGTAGAGAACCGAACAAGCAGCAGCCGACATGTTTCAGTAAATCTTCACTTTTCTGTCTTTATTTCTGCCTTTTGCTTTTTTTTTTTTTTGGAGTGGCTCCAGACTTTTGCACAGTACTGTCCCCCAAGGTAAGAATCCACCTTCCATCCCCGTGATGGACACTCAGCACTGAATGTCCTTCATGATTCATTTTTTATATTGAACAAGTCATTCATGGTCTCACTCTCTGCCACATGATTTAACGGTGCAATATTCCTTTCTTTACCCGTTGCCGGGGGTTTCCTGGGGGGAAGCTCCCGAGGAGACGTCCTGACTGAGGAAGACATCGTGTCGAAGACTCAAGGTAAACAGAGGAATCGTTGCTGGTGTTAAAGAGTGGATGGAAAGGTTTTAGTTTATTTCATTTATTTTATTTTTCCCCTCCAGTGAATCTCTCTGGTGTCCAGGTCGGACCGAAGCCGTCTCCATCTGTCTCCTCTGTGATCCGTCTCCAGAAGCACACCTGAAACTCCACCTTCTGCCACGAACCTGCAGGTAAAACTCACTTTCAGTCTCCAGCTGCAGCTTCTACCATCCACCTGGAGCAAGTTCCACTGATCCGTTGTCTGTATGTGCTGGTCCTGCTGCAGGGTCATGATGGTGGGAATGGAGCCAACCCCAGCAGCTGATAAAGGGGAGGAGTCCACTTTGGACAGGACACCAGTCCATCGCTGGGCCAACACAGAGAGACAAACAACCAGCCACGCTCACTCAGATGTCAGAGTACCTGGAGAGAAGCCACACATGCAGACCCCAGCCGAGCTTCAAGCCAGGAGCCTCCCAGCTGGGAGGCCATGTTGTTAACTCCCACCGCTCCATGCAGCCCACCTTCCAACTCGCACCGTTTAAAACAAACGTACAGATCCAACCCTCAGCTGAATCGTCTCCATGGCAACGTCTCTCTTTGGCTGCAGCCCATCTTCCATTGAGCTCCGTTAACTTTAGGTATTTTGGTGTTGTTCTGTACCGGCCGCCGAGCAGATGAAGTCCTCCACCTTTTGCTCCGACACTCAGGATCTGTGTTTCTTTCAGGCTGAACTGCCGTCCATCACCAGGAAGAAGAATCCACCTTCCGTTTCCACCTGCAACCTCTGGCAACAAGAAAGAACCTAAATCCAGCTTCATCCTGCTGCTTTTACCGTCCAGCTCCAGGAAACTTCAGGTCCACCTCTTCATGCTCTCTCCTCCTCCATCCTGCAGCGGAGGAGGGAGGTGTCGAGCAAAGAAAGCTCCATGGTAGGAGAAAAAGTTCCTGTTTTACAAGCCTTCTTTCCACTGATCATTTCTCTCCCTTTCCAGTGACTGATCTGTTCAACCGTCCACACACGGCTGTCCTTCATTCATTTATTATCCTTGTTTCATTTCAGCCCGACATCAGGAAGTTCAAGTCCATGCAAAGTCAGCTGAAGCCCCCTTTCCAAGAGACCATCGAGATGAAGGTGCTGAGCTGAGAAAAAGGTTTGTTTTTTATTCAAAGAGAAAGGAAATAGATTGATCCAGTATTCTCAACCCAAATAAGGCCTTTAGTTTCTGAATGCATCTCTGTGCTTCTCCTCCAGATCCATCTGGGTTTCCTGCCTTCATTCCTCCACGCTCAGCACCAGCAGCACCTTGTCCTCCTTCTGACTGGGAGGGATCCTTCATCGGGGTCTTTTCACTGGACCTGAAGTTAAAAAAAACTGATGGAATAAATGAAAGGTTCTGACTTTGAATTGTTTAAGCTTTTTGTGCTTAATTAAGGTTTGTTTCAGTCACAGAAAATTCTTTTTTTCACACATCAGGAAAGCAAAAACTGAAAGACCAAAACAGACAGAAGCAGAAAACTTGTGTGCCTTCCATCAAATGAGTTGCCTTAAATTGTACAAATAAAACATATTTAAAACAAATAAAGATAATTTTATCACTGCTGTATTATCAGACCAGGGCTTGGGGATCCATGACAGATGTTACTTCACATCTGCAGAGGAAAACAATCTGCAAAAGAGTTTAATATTTATCTTAATGTTGAACTTGTCCTTAATGCAGTTTTACCTAAAGACTGTGAGAGGCAGCAATACGCCTGACGGCGTTCAGCCTGCCGGAAAAGAAGAAGAAGAAGACGAAGAAGAAGAAGAAGAAGCAGCAGTTCTGACGAAAGCTTCATCCTTGTTTTAGATTTCTACAAGGCTTTTGACACAATCAACATAAATTTATATTCCATGCTCTGGAGAGGTTTGGTTTCGGTTCATACTTTAACAGAGCTTTCCAAACAATGTGTACAAACAGAAACTGATCAATAAGACTGCATGCCGGTACCTCCCCCCACTTTTTCCTTAACGAAGGGTCCAACAGGGATGCCCCATGTCACCTTATCTGGTTTTACTTTGTAGTCAAACTGCTTACTGACTATATAATAATTAGCCCTTTAAAAGGCATCTCAATCGCAGACCGTGAAATTATCCTCAGACAGTTAGCCGATGATACTACATTATTCTTAAAAGATCTTTCTCAGACACCCCTAGTGATTAGTTTGACAGTGAATTTCTCTGTTGCATCTGGACTGTGTCTGAACATAAAGAAATGTTCATAAAGAATTGTCATTCAAACAGCTCATTCAAAAAGTCATATCATTTATAGGCTTTATGGAATATGCAATATTTCAGGGCCTTTTCCAACAAAATTTTTTCTTTTAAATGCTTCAGAAATTGGGTATATTTTCAAAACTCCCAATATAATCAAATTATTATTTTCAAAATCAAATCTTTTATTTTCCATTTGCAGACCTTTCTTTATCTTAAATAATGAGGCCAAACAACATATTAATTCTATCAAGTGTTCCACTAACATAAAAGCCATTAAGACTATTGATTTGTGCTCTTTTTTGTGTATTTATGTGACTATTGTTGTTTATGTCATAGCTGCTCCTAAGAAATTATAACTCCCTGGTGTGTGTATTGTTCAGTTTTGTACTGCTCTGTTTTACACTGCATACTGCTTGTATAAAAAAAAAAATTAATAAAAAAAAGAATGTATAAAAAAACAAGCAGCAACAGACAACAAACATCTCAAGGATCCTCCATGTGTTTTTTGTATGACAAAAAATGAAATAAATGAACACCTTTTCTTTTCTTTCTCAGTCACAACAATGTTTTGTAAAGATGTTTACCGGTGGTTTAATATTGAGCTCAGCAATTTTCCGTTTATATGGAAGGTCTTCAAAAAAAATATCTAAAATGGTAAATATCCTTTTTGTAATGGGAAAGTGTTATATACATAAAAATAAGTGGATTAATTCAGCTTCATTTGTATCATTTCACTGTTGCAAATTTCCTCATTGTTTATACTGTTCAGCGATTTTATTTTAGTCAGGCACATTTACGGGCCGCTTGGGGTCCTGACGTTCTGGTAAATACGTTCGGGTTTTGAGTAAGCCTTTGGTGAATAAGGATGCGTTCATTATTATATTAATGCTGATGGGCTCGACGAAGTGATTTTGGTTGTAAAACACAGTTATATCTGTAACTATAAGGTTTGCTGGCAGTAAACCGATGGTTGAAAGCAGAACATTATGCTACCGAAGCTAATGCTAACAGCTGCTATGTGTGTGGTCGTTTCACTGATGTTCAGACGTGCTATGCTAATTAAGCTAAATTAATTCTTATAGACGGATAGTGACGTTAATTTATGCAAGCAAGTTGTGTGTACATAGAAGACATTCTGTTTATTGTTGCTTACAGAAACCATCATCATCACCACTACTCAACAGTTACCCCCCTGACTTGTCATCCTCTCATATTCCATCATCCCTGCTCTGTACCATCCCACATCAACCTGTAACCAATGTTCCTGCTTTGCTGTTGAAGACTTGGGAATAATACAAGCTTTAAACTGCTTCATGTGTCCGTCTGCTCTCTGACCGGAGTCACCACTGTGGATGAAAGCACCAAGTGCTGTCGTACTGAACCCAACAATTTCCTTTAGCCACTTCACAACAATGTTGTCACAACGCACTTTACATACACATAATTTGATTTCAAGCCAATTCATACATATCCGATAATAGAAACCAACTGGTTGCATCGAGTCATGACTTGGATCCAATCCCCCATCCTGAGCTGCACGCAGCGACAGTGGGAAGGAAAAAACTCCCTTTTAGCAGGAAGAAAACCTCCGGCAGAACCCGACTCAGGGAGGGCAGCCATCTGCCTCGACTGGTTGGGGTGGAGAGGACAGGAAAGACAGATCAACATGTACAACTGCACTTATTCAGGAAGACCTGCAGAAAAAAGGATAAATAAGTTAGAGACGGCAATATTGTCATATATTTATACATTAATATATTAGAGAAATAGAGCGAGGTACTTCTCAGTGCATCAGGTAACATCCCCATTGCTACATAAGTAAAGGATGGCTAGACTACCCATAACTATAAGAGCAATGAGCAGAACCTGGACAGTTGCGTCCCGTACATGCAGACTCCAACTCAGGAGATGCTCATATCCTAACTATAAGAATCATGGAAAAGGAAGGTTTTCAGCTCCATCTTAAAGGTGTGGAGGGAGTCTGCCTCCTGAACCCACGGTGGGAGCTGGTTCCATAAGAGAGGAGTCTGATAGCTAAAGGCCCTTCCTCCCATAGTACTCTTTGAGACTCTGGGAACCACCAGTAAACCTGCAGTCTGAGAGCCAAGTGCTCTGTTTGGAATATATGGAACTATAAGATCTTTTATGTACAATGGAGCTTGGTCATGGAGAGCTTTATATGTGAGGAGAAGAATTTTAAACTTTATCCTGGATTTAACTGGGAGCCAGTGTAGAGAGGCTAAAACTGGTGAAATATGATCTCTCCTGCTAGTCCTCATCAGAACCCTCGCTGCAGCATTTTGGATCAGATGGAGACTTTTCAGGGCATATTTGGGACAACCCATAAATAAGGACTTGCAGTAATCCAGTCTGGAAGTAATAAAGGCATGGACTCATTTTTCTGCATCTTTCAGAGACAAGATGGCCCTCATGTTTGTAATATTACGCAGGTGGAAGAAGGCGGTTCTAGAAACCTGTTTTAAATGTGAGCTAAAAGACAAATCCTGGTCAAGAATGACTCCAAGGTTTCTCACAGTGGTACTGGAGGCCAGATTCATGCCATCCAGATTAATAACTGGATCATTTTGTCCTAAGTTTTTCAGGCCTGAAGATAACGACCTCTGTCTTGTCTGAGTTTAAAAGGAGAAAATTCAGAGTCTTCCAGGTCTGGATGTCTGTAAGACATCTTTGTAATCTAAGAAACTGATTGGTTTCATCCGCATAGCAATGAAAATTTATACCATGCTGCCTGGTGATATTTCCTAAAGGAAGCATGTAAGGTTTAAGGTTTGCTTTAAGCGTGTTCTGGGTATTACAGGTGAACGGCTAAACTATCCGAGGTTGATGGACTATCCTGATGTGAATGCACCCTTAACCTCGCTAAGCACCAAACATCACAACCACCTAATTACCCAAAACACGACCACTTGCTTAGTAAACCAAGAATGTAAAGTCTCACCTCCTCTCCTGACGAGGCTGATCCTTCTGTGACGTAGTTACTCTGCAGATGACAGAAACAAACATTAGTCAGTATGAAAGGTACATCAGACTCACTAGTTGTAGTTTAAAGTATGGTATCAATAAAATAATGTTGCAAAAAATACCTGGAGAAAATGAAGCAGATCCTCAAGATTCTTTTTTTTAATGCTTTATTTCAACTCACAGTACGTCTTACAGTTCACGCTGAATGCAACAATTTACAAAAAACACTCAGTTGAAGAAAACAAAAATAAGCCATTGTTTGTACTTAAGACATTATAAAAATATACCATTTTCAAAATCTTTAAATAACAGAAGAGTTAGAATTTTGTTCAGGGGTTATTTTTTAATAAAATGCTTCAGTATGTTTAAGGATGTAGAATCTGAACTGAAAAGACCAGAGACTCCGACATTGTTTTGTATAACTAAAGTATTGACTGATTTTCCTCTACTAATACTTTCAGGGATGTTTTTCATTTCCATTTTAAAACTGTTTATGTTGGGTTTACTGTTTTTCCACTTATTTTTATGGATATAATGCTTTCCCATAACAAAACTAATATTGACCATTTTAGATTTTTTTTTTTGGCAAACCTTCCATATAAATTACCACTTGCTTTGTGTTAAACAAAAGTTTGCTGATCTCAATATTTATCTCAATATTTAACGATAAATATCTTTCCAAAATATTGTTGTGACTGAGCAAAAAAAAAGGTGTTCAGGTGTTTCATTTTTTTGTCATACAAAAAACACATGAAGGATCCTCGAGATCCGATCAATGTTCGTCTTCTGCTGCTGCTTGTTTTTTTTTTGTGAACAACTTTATTACAGTTTACATAACAATCACAGAATAACAACAAAATTGGAACATGGGAGCCACATCCAGAAAAGGAGAACACTTTCTTTACAATAGAAGGAAATAAAAGCAGAAAAAAAAGAATAAAGAGCACAAAGAGATGTATTACAAATCATGTTAAAGATTAACAACAAAAAAACAAATTTTTAGTCAAATATTTGTTGATTAAGGCTGTAGTTTTCATCGCTTAGAATTCTTTGAATTTTTGATGGAGATTCAGTATTTTCTAATGTCACGAATAAAAACAGGTAAATAAGGCTTACAATTAGAGAATTTACATTTATGGAGGTAGAATTTAGCCAAAAATGAAAATTAAGTCAATCAAAAAGAAATAGCTGTTTTCTTTATGATCATAGAAACCAAATAGAATATTCATGAATGAAAAAGAAGTGTCCGAAAGAAGATTGTTTTGCAAGAAATTAAGGAGGTGGGACCAGCATGTTTCGACATAGGAGCAAGTCCAAAACACAGGAGCCAAAGTTTCAGGAAAACCACCACAAAAAGAGCAGCTGGTGTCAAGATCCTTTTTAAATCTTTGTGAAATAAAGGTCTTTACTGGATAATATTTGTAAAGTATTTTAATAGAAATTTCTCTTACTTTATTAGTCAGAATAAATTTATAGGGTAAAGACCAAACTTTTTCCCATGGTATGTCTTCACTAAGCTGTTCCAGCAGAAGGTAATATTTGGAGTGGATACAGGCAGCTGTTGAAAGAGCTTTCTAATGTTTTTATTGTTAGGGCGCCTGGGAGAGAAGCTAATTTTACCAATGTGAGTTTCAGATGGTTTTTTTTTAATTTACAGCTATTGAGAGATTATAATAACCTTTGAGTAACGTTTTAATGCCAGAAGGAATGGCGTTTGTCACGATGGTAAATTCTTTTAGAGAAACCAGTTCAGGATGGGCATTTATAAATTCTATGTACGTATATATCTGTCTGTCAGGCTGAAGTAATTGACTTACCAAATAAACATCATTATTAAACCAGTTTTCAAAGAAAAAAACTTTTTTTTCCGGTATGTAATGTTTATTGTTTGAGAATCAGGGGCGTTTCCTGGACCTGGGGACATTGGGGGCTGAGCCCACAGCTTCATAGAGGAATCTCTGTGAACCAACGCAATAAAAATACTTTTTTAAATCTTAGTTTTCCAGTCTGTCCTGGTCCTCTTTAAGATTTGCCAGATTTGTTTTTATCACAATTAATGACGCCAAAAGGGAAATGACCTTTGCAACATAGGCTCAATAATCCAGTTCAATTATGAAATATGCTCCTCAACGGTTTAAATGTATTAAATGTATTCTTTCTGGATAGTTGGATATTATGCCTGCATGCAAATATTTGTGTATATGATAAATCTGGAATGCAAACATGATTAAAAATATTTTTTTCTCAGAGTAATTCTTGGAAATGCAAAGCGAAAGGACAGTTCACTCAGTTATATGGTAGTTAAGCAATAAAAGTAAATGAATTTATTAAATTAAATGTTGAACATTTTGATCCGGCAGCCTCATCTTACTCAACAACAATAAAAATCCTCTTGGACTGCATGGCAGGACCTGTCTCCCAGCAGTCTGACCAGCACTCATCAGACCTTCCTGTCTGATTCACTGCTTGTGTTATTTATGTCATGTCTGCTATTCTATTCTATTCTATTCTATTCTATTCTACAGTCATTTAGCAGACACCTATCCAAAATGACTTACATATGAGAGTGAGAACAACACAAGCAGGAAATCAAACATAGAGGACATTATAGAAAGGTGCTGGTGTACTGCTGGAGTCCAGTTGGATGCAGGTATCGTGACAAGTAGCGCTACAGTTAATAACATTATAATAGAGCAGAGACCTGCAGGTAAACAGTTAATAACATTATAATAATGCAGAGACCTGCAAGTAAACGGTTAATAACATTATCAGAATCAGAAAGACTTTTATTGCCATTGTCTTTGAACAATTCACAGACTAGGAACTTGGTCCAGTGATAAGGTGCTGAATAAAAAAATAAGAATAAAAACACTGAAAAATAATATAAAATTAGAAATTCGTGGAGCACTTTCAGACACCACGAGGTAACCAAAGTGCTGTACAGGTAAAATAAAATAAATCAACATTAAGAGTATAAAAATAAAAACAGTTGAAAGACAATGAAATAGTTCAAAAGACAAAAAAAATGACAGAAAAGACCTTGTGGTCCTGCTCTCTGGAGTTAAAAGTCAACATAGAACGATGAGTTTTTAAAAGAGACTTCCATTGCATCTATCCTTAGCAGCTACAGAACCACATAAATACAAACAGCACAGGACCAGGAAACCAACTTTAGTTCTTTAGGATGATATACGATCAAACTCTAAAGTCAAAATCTAAAATTTAAAGCTGCTAAACTGGTTGAGTTGACATAGACTGACCCTGGAGCGTCTACAGACTGAGTAGTCTGTAGACGCTATTATCTGCCAAATGAAAACACTGAAAACAAAAAGTTTGCTAAAACATCTTTCTTGTTTAAATATATCAGAGTAAACTTAATCAGTTAAACTGAATATGATGACCAATGCCGGCTGCCTGATACAGCAGTGAAATTATATTTGCAATTTAACTAATAATAAACAAGTATTGTCTTGGAAATGACAGTTAAACTGCATCTGTGTATTTCCTTATTGAACGAAGGGAATAAAAGACTACAGGCTCTCCTAAACAACTATATTCCAAAATAATATCATGAGCTCTAAATTTCATTTTACACTCAAGCAGAAACAGTAATATGATCAAAATAAATAACATTTTATGTGAATGTTTGAGTGGGGGCCATCCATAAATAAATTAAAAATAATTAACTATACATACAGTAGAAAAAGTGAAATTGTTGTAGAATTTTATCTCAAAATCGCTTCGATTCTATAAATATTTCCTCTTAGTCTGTTGGAACAGAGACTTTCTAAAGCAGGACTTTAGATATAATTTCTCCTGCTGTGAAAACCATCCATGTCCATCCCTGCTGCTGGGGACAGAGGACAGAGATGTGGTAAGTGCAGGGGACATGTCCCCCGTGTACCCCGCGTCTGCTCCGTCCATGGAGACAATCCATCCCACCTCACATCAAGATGCTGATTAGACAGCATGATCATTACACAGTGTTGGATTTATATTTTTGTTGAATGTTATTGAGCACTTTGTGTTTGGTCTAAAGCCACTCGTAGTTAGCCCGGAGCACCGAAGGCGGTGCGAAGGCCTACTGAAATGCAAATTTAACATTTTATCTCCACCAAACTTGGTAAGGGTGATGATGGTCAGGCTGTTAACTCAGTCATTTAGAAACATGTTGGGTAAGTCTCAATACGGATGGCTAGCGCCCCCTAGAATAATTTAATTGATTAGCCCCACCCACTCAATTGACTCTTTGTCAAGACCAAACAGCAAAATGTGGCGCTAAAAAGTGAAGCCTTTGTGTGCATAAAACTGCAGTTCCCCCTTCATCCACTAGGGGCTACAAAACAGAGCAAATCCCCATAGACTCCCATGTTAAAAAGACCAACTTCACAGCAGAAATAAACATGTTTACAGCAGAAATAAACATATTTACAGCAGGAATAAACATGTTTACAGCCTGGTTCAAAAATCCATTTTAGGTTTAACAGGTCAGGTTTATCTTCATGACAACTGTGGGGGGAGTGAATTTTTTTTCTAACTTGCTATGTGTGTATATATATATATATATATATATATATATATATATATATATATATATATATATATATATATATATATATATATATATATATATTACTTATGTAAAACCTCGTCTGAAATAGACTGTTACCTTTTAAGTTTTTTTTTCTTTATTTGTTTAACTTATAAAAATTTTGCAAAGTTTACTAAGCATGTAAATAATCTAGTCAGACCAACTTTACTTTTACCGTGTTTAAACATAAATTCACACATTTGTCCACACAGCTATGTTACCTCGTGGTGAATCCTCCGTTGCAGTGAGGATTACCTATAATCCTTTGCCATATTTAATAGCAATGTAGGTACGTCCACAGACCAAGAGGTGGCGCCATTGCCCAATTTAGCAGGATTTCATATATATATATATGTATACATGTATGTATATCAGTGGTGTGCAATCAGGGTAGGCAGTGCCTATCCAAGACAAAAGGATCAAATTAAATAATTTAACTGTAGTGATTTGATTTATTTTATTTAAAAAAAAGCTTTTATTTTATAATTACTGATTTTTAATGTACGTTCTCTAATTTTCATTTCTTAATGCCTGTAATACTTGAAAGTGCTGGCATATAGTGCTCCTCATAGTTCAGTAAAAATAAAAATCTCAACAGCGCCCCCTCCTGGCCATGAAATGATGAAGCTTCATAAGTGACTCATCATTGCGCTAATATGATCAGGCCACGCCTTCTATTGAAGGCACAGCGCTTCTCTGCCTTCACCTCCCATATTATCGCAGCGGTGTGTGTTCGCGCATGCGCAGTTAGTTTCTAACATAAAGATTATGTACGTAAAAAGGCAGATCACTACGCTGTTTTTTTACGTTAGTTATCTGCCTTTTTACGTTACTGTACTATGGAAATGATCTATGTCTGTTAAGAGAGAATTTGTGAATTGATCCTCTGGTCTGAAGTTTGCTGGCGGGCTCACCGGCAAAATGACTTCTCTTGAGAGGCTGAAACAGTTTTCACGTCTTTCTTTTGAGGAAAAACGTAAACTTTTGAATGATCGGAGACCAACACCTGAGCTACCTGATCTTCAGCAAAGGAAGGGTCAGAAAATTTTTCATACTTTTCAGAGTGAATGGTACAAAAGGAAGGATTGGCTGTGTGGATGTCCTAAGTTGAACCGGCTGTTCTGTTTTCCATGTTTGCTTTTTGGTGGCGCCTCTGACAATGTCTGGACTAATGCTGGATATTGTGATTTAAACAACTTGCCCTGTGCCATAGCCAAACATGAAAAATTGGTGCTCCACATTCAGAGCCAGATTGCTCTGAAAACATTTGGTCACAGCAGAACTGACCTGGCTTTGGATGAGCAAAGGCGGCTGGGCATTAGCATGCATAATGAAACAGTGAGGAAGAACAGAGAAATCCTCAAATGTTTCATAGATGTCGTGTATTTCCTCGGAAAACAAGAGTGGGAACGATGAAACGGAAAACTCCTCGAACCGGGGTAATTACGTTGAGCTGCTGCACCTGCTAGCTAGCAAGGATGCTAGTCTCTCCGCCCACTTGGCTTCATCCACGGTGTTTTCTGGAACTTCTAACAGGATTCAGAATGACCTGATTGAGGCGATTGCAGATGTTCTGAGGGACAACATAACAGAAGAAGTGGGTATGGCACTGTTTGTTGATGTGGAGGTAGACAAAACCACAGACATCACAAATAAGGCCCAGCTCTCCATTATTTTAAGATACGTGTCTGGCAGTGAGGTGAAGGAGGCTTTTCTGGGCTTTGATGATGTCAGTGATGACAGGAGAGCGACAGCAATCAGCAGCTATATCATGGGTATCCTGGACAAGCTGGACTGTGCACACAAGTTGGTCGCACAAACATATGATGGTGCATCAGTTGTGGCATCGCAGCTAAACGGAGTGCAGGCAAAGATCAGAGAAAAAGTACCCAAGGCATTGTTTACTCACTGTTACGGGAACAAACTGAACCTCGTCCTCTCGCAGTCTGCACAGGTGATCCCAGAATGTAAAGTCTTTTTCAAGACTCTGGAAGGCCTTGCTGCTTATTTCAGCAAGTCTACAAAACGCAGCAATCTGCTGGATGAAGTGGTCAGAAGACGAGTTCCACGTGCAGCAGCGACCCGGTGGACCTCCAGGCTTGTTCAGACTGTCTTGTTCCACTATGCAGAACTTCTGGAGGTGTTCAGGCTCATTCAGGAAAAACCCTGATGACTGGGACGGACCAGCTCTGACTATGGCCTCTGGTTTCAGCATCTGGCTCTCCAAAGCGTCGACCTGCTTCCTCCTCATGGTGTTCGGCGCGGTTTTCACAGAGACAGACGCATTGTTCCGTGTTCTTCAGGCCAAGGTGATGGACATAGGATTCTGCTCTCTACGGGTCAGACACATGATGAAAGCCTTGAGGAACCAGCGCGAGTCTTTTGACTTTGACTATGTGCAGTTTCAGCAGCGGTGCAAAGTGCTGAACTTGGTCAACAGCCAGCGGCTGCCTGCAGATGAGCGACGTGAGCTGTTTTACCACATCCTGGATAACATCAACTTGCACATGGAGGCCAGATTCAAGAACTTGGGAGAGCTGGATTTTCTGACTTTAATCAATCATCGAAATTTTGATGAATTGTCAGCCAAATTTGATGATGCAAAACTGCACAGCCTTGCTAAATATGGGAAGCATTTCGATTTTGTGAGGCTAAAGGCCGACCTTACTGGCCTGTACAGCTCACAGATGACCAGAAACAAGTCACCTCATGAACACGACCTAGAACACACTGTTCCAGATGCTGCAAAACTGTTGAAGTTGGCGTTGACCATTCCAGCCACCACAGCATCAGCGGAGAGGTCTTTTTCAACCTTAAAACGGATCAAAACCTACAGCCGCAACAGGACAGAGCAAGGAAGACTTTCATCTCTCGCTCTGATATCGAGTGAAAAGGAGAGGCTCATCAAACTGAAGGCAAACACAGAAGAGTTTTACAACGCTGTGATCAGCAACTTTGTCAAGAAGGACAGGCGCATGGACTTCATCGTCAAATAAAGTAAGGTTAAACTCTTCCCTCCCTCTCTGTTGTTATGGCAGTGTTCATGTGTAGCCATGTGGTGATTATGGTCCAACATCACCTTGTTGTTTTATGGATCTAAAATGCTTTAATACTGACATGAATATTTTTTCTAATTCTTAAACCTTAATAACCGTGTAAATTGCATAACAAAGGCACGAGGAGCTGCACATGGATGCAGTAGAGTATTCTTGTTTTTGGTGTTGCGCTCAGGTATACATTGAATGTCTATCTGGGGTGTGGACACTTGAGATACCGACGTTTCAGCGCCGCAAACAGCTCCGAGTTGTCAGTCTCTCTACTTATTGCATTGGGAAACAATCGGGCTGAGCTGTCATCAGTTGCGTAAATGTGGACGGTCCATGCGGCTCAGTTGAATTTGCTGAGCATTAAGTCCGTAAGATTCTCCGTTATGACTTACGGGAATTTGGGGGATGTGGCCACTTGTAACTTGTATGTCGGAAAATTGAGCACTTCTGCTCTGTATTCTGTGTCCAGGTTGATTAAATTAGATTTCCTTTATATGGCTGTGTAGAGGAAATGTTCTAAGAAATTGGGAATTTTTCAGGAATAATTAGCTATTAGTCTCAGAAAAAAAAATTATGAATGTAGTTCATATTATAATGTCTACTTTACAACCAGTAATTAAAACCAGGGAAAGCCATCAACAAAGGATAAATCTAAAATCCAACAAAAATCTTTCCATGCGAACAAACAACAGCCACTAACTGCAATAAATTTATGATAAAAACAGATTTACTGATGACGTCTACAGTCTGGCTCCTGTTAGACCACAGTTTAAACTACCACTAGCGGGTTAATTACACAACTACTAAACTTAAACTGGTCCAATTAAATAACACAGTTGACTTCATTTGTTGCAGGATATATAGCTAATGACTCACAATGCCAAAAACTGTCTACATTTCAGCCCCTTACCTGGGAAAATGCTTCCAAAACACCGAAATTGAATGACAGTCAGTGGTGGAACTGTTGGTGTTTGGAACAATCGGCATCTCCATGAACCACGTGACTTCCACATTCCATTCTTTCTATAGAAGTTTATGGGAGTGTCGCCACTCTCATTGGAACACTCTGGTCAAGACCAACAAAAGCCTTTTGGACTTATGGGCTAAATTAAACAGGGAACTGGTCATTTTTGAAAGTGCCTTTTTCTGAGCTAATTTTTGCCGTTTTCTTTGAGTCACATTTTAACAAAGTCATCTTACAAGTTTTATCCTATTGACACCAAAATTGGTCAGCATGCTCAGGAGACGTGTGATTAAAAGTTGTGTTAAACGCTGACAGAATGCAAGGTGTGTAGGTGGGGCAGGGCCTCAAAGTTTGATGTCTTGCCATAAAAAAGTTTATGTAATTCCCACATAAAACAAGATAACTACAACAAGGTAATAATAGATACAACCATTGGGGGGGAGGGATAAGTGAGTATGTGAGTGCAAGTTGGGGGTTGCTACAGTATTATTTTTTAAACCAGGTAGTGTATAGTTTCTACACTTTTATAGTTTTTTGTTTTTTTAATGCATACACTAAAAGAAAAAAACAAATCAGATTTTAGGGGTGCTTTGCTTCAGTCTAGGGGTGCTTCAGCACCTCCAAAAATGGGCTAAAAACGCCCATAGTTTGAGCACGAGGCCTGGCTGCAGCAGGTCTGAACTGTGGCGGTTCTGTGTGGAGTTATTCTCCCTGAGTATGTGTGGTTTCTCCAGGTTCTCTGGCTTCTTCTGGACAAAGACCTGCATGTTGAGTTATTGATCATTGAAAATGCACCCTAGAATTTAAGCAAGAACAAGAACACTTTTCTTTTTGGTTTAATCAGTTCTTCGCTACTCCACAAGAAGCTTCAGCTGTAATGGGGATCACTGGGAGATGTCTGTGGCTTTAATGAACCTGTTCATTCACACGCAGCTGGTCCATGTGTTTAAATGCAACACGTTGTAAAAAACGTTTTTTTCAAATACTTCATTTGTTTGGACTACGCAAATCGATTTTCCTAGAGAGATACTTCCTGGACAGAACAACCAATATCTACGCCAGACTCAAGCAATAAATTGTGATTCATTCTCACTCTGTCTGCCTTTCGGGTCCCGCCGAGTGTGGCAGTTTTTCCCTGCCGTGACAGCTTGGTAGAGTTTTTGTTAGCAGAGCCTCTCCTGTCTTTTCGGTACGCTACATGTTAGGATTGCTGCTTCCTGCTGTGTGCAAACATCTCATACTGATCTGTGGTGAAGAAGAGCATAAACGGCTCTATACAAACATTTCATTGACAGCACCAGCTACTTCTGTACACACTAGTTTATCAAAGAACAATGGAATTCCCACAATGCCAGAGTGTGACCTGTTTTGGCTTAGTGGTAAAATGAGTTGCCTTTCATGCAAAAGGTCGTTGGTACAAATCCAGCTGCTGGAACCTGAAAAATTGTGTCCGATGGTTGTACTTCTCCTGATGCTTAAGCTGAGAAAAGCACGCTAATAAATCTTTTGTGCTACTTCACCCATTTAAATCGTAAGTTCTTCTGTCGATTACATACTGCTGGTGTAGTGGTTTAATGAAATAGTTCTTGTTCAGGTGTTTGTGAGATCAAATCCCAATGTGGCACCTTGATAAAACAAAGTTGGATAGTTGTGCTTCTTCTCCAAATGGTTATTTCAGGTCTGCTGATTAATGAATACAGATAACAACCAGTTATTCTACTGGTAGAATACACATTGATTTGAATCTGGTGTGTTGCAGCAGGAACACTTGGAAAACCTGCAGTACACCAGTCCTCAAGGACTAGGAATGGGGATCCCTGATATAGTCCATGATGCATTGTGGGCAGGAGTGACACGAAAGTTAAAGCAGGAAGAGAAGATACATTTCATATCCTTATTTCTTGAATAAATATGCAACAAAGAAAGACAAAAATACAAAATAAGACAATATATATTTTTTCACTGGTCTAGCTTGAATTTAGAATAATGTCTGGTGGTTCCTGTGGTGACAGCCAGCAGTCACATGATCTGCGATGTAGAGAAAATAGCTAGCTGTTAGGTTGACGTCAAGTGCGGGGGATTCATATGCGGACTCGGCTTGGAGTTTCAAACAATGCTTTTTGCTTCCTTCTGATTTCGGTTTCTTTCCCAGGTGGATGCGGAAGATAGGTTAGTCGGCAGGCAGACAAGCGGGGAGGTAAACCTGGCGGTCAGAGAGGCGGGCAGGTAGGCAGGCGGGCGAGCAGGCAGGCAGGCAGGCAGGCGGTAGGGCAGCAATCGGGCATGCAGGCAGGATCTCTGACGGGGAAAAAAACACACGGGTTAACGATCAGGAAATCACACTGGGAAGAATCCTTCAGGCCGAGAGTTGTACCAAAGGCGTTCAACTATCTGGCGATGAACAGCAGGCTGGGCAGATCTTAAATAGTGCTGCTGCTGATTGCCAAGATGCCGATCAGGTGCTGATCCAGGTGCCAGGATGCCAGACACGCCCACCAGGGAACAGGATCACAACAGTACCCCCCCCCCCTCAACGGGAGCCACCAGGCGACCGAAACCGGTCAGGATGAGCCCGGCGAAAGTCACGAACCAGGGAGGCATCCAAAATGAACGAGCGAGGGACCCAGGCACGCTCCTCAGGACCATACCCTTCCCAGTCAACCAGGAATTGAAGGCCCCGACCATGACGGCGCACATCCAGGAGACGACGGACCGTGTAGGCCGGGCGACCAGCCACAAGCCGGGTGGGAGGAGGGGGCCTGGAAGGAGGGACCAGAGGACTGGATGAAACAGGTTTAAGTTGGGAGACGTGGAAGGAGGGATGAACCCGCATGGATCGGGGGAGCTTAAGTCGAACCACAGTAGGGTTAATGATCTGTTGAATTTCAAAGGGGCCCAAGTAACGAGGAGTCAGTTTCTTGGCATCGGTCCGCAAAGGAATGTTCCTGGATGAGAGCCAAACCTTCTGACCAGGGGAATAACCGGGCGCAGGAGTCCGGTGACGATCTGCCTGGCGCCGATTCTGTTCCCCAGTTCGGAGCAGCGCAGCCCGAGCCTTCTGCCAAACCCGTCGACAGCGGCGGATGTGAAGCTGGACAGAAGGCACAGAAACCTCATCCTCCTGGGCGGGGAATAGTGGCGGCTGGTACCCTAGGGAGCATTCAAAAGGGGACAATCCAGAGGCTGAGGAGGTGAGAGAATTGTGCGCATACTCAACCCAGTCCAGATGTTCACTCCAAGAGGATGGGTTGGTTTCTGCCACACACCGGAGGGCAGTCTCCAAGTCTTGATTCGTCCTTTCAGCCTGACCATTGGTTTGGGGGTGAAATCCTGATGACAGACTCAGAGTGGCTCCAATTGACTGACAAAAGGCTCGCCATACCTGGGACGTGAATTGGGGCCCTCTGTCAGACACGATGTCGGCGGGCAGTCCGTGGAGCCGAAAAACGTGATGAACCAGTAGGTCAGCCGTCTCCTTGGCCGAGGGAAGTTTGGGGAGTGCGACAAAATGCACGGCCTTGGAAAAGCGGTCAACAATGGTTAAGATTGTATCTTTACCTTTGGAGACGGGTAGGCCGGTGACGAAGTCCAGGGCAATGTTGGACCATGGCCGGCTGGGAACAGGCAGGGGTCGTAGAAGACCGGCTGGTGGTCTATGAGAGGCCTTACTCCGGGCACAGGTGGTGCAGGCAGCTACATACTCCCGAGCATCCTTCTCCATTGTGGGCCACCAAAACCTACGCCTAATGAGGGATAGGGTGCGTGTGGATCCAGGATGGCAAGCCAGACGGGACGAGTGACCCCACTGGAGGACCAAGGAACGGACGGCATCTGGAACAAATAGGCGGTTAGGAGGACCTGTACCTGGGTCAGGTTGCTGTTGCTGGGCTGCGAGGACCCTATCCTCTACTTCCCAGGTAACTGCGGCAACAATGCGGGTAGCAGGCAGGATTGGGTCCGTGGAGGAAGTGGATCCTGAAGTGAACTGGCGGGAAAGGGAGTCGTCTGGCTTCTGGTTCTTGGACCCAGGTCGGTACGACAAGGTGAAGTTGAAGCGGTTAAAGAAAAGGGACCAACGGGCTTGACGGGGATTTAGCTGTTTGGCTGACTGCAGGTATTCCAAGTTCTTATGGTCTGTCCAAATGAGGAATGGCTCCCTAGATCCCTCCAGCCAGTGACGCCACTGTTCGAGAGCCAATTTAATGGCTAGGAGCTCGCGATCACCGACGTGGTAATTTTGTTCAGCTGGGGTGAGGCGTCGAGAGAAATAAGCACAGGGATGGAGTTTCTGAGTCCTAGATGATCGCTGCGACAGCACAGCTCCAACTCCTATGTCTGAGGCATCGACCTCAACCACAAATTGACGACTGGGATCAGGGTGGAGGAGAACAGGGGCTGTGGTGAATAGATCCTTCAGTCTACAGAAAGCCTGATCTGCAGGTTCAGACCAGGTAAAGGGAATTGATGGAGAGGTAAGACGAGTGAGAGGGGCTGCAATCTGGCTATAGTTACGGATGAAACGGCGGTAAAAATTAGCAAATCCCAGGAAGCGTTGCAGTTCTTTCACAGAGGTGGGGGCAGGCCAATCTACCACCGCCTTGACCTTCTCCGGGTCAGCTCGGACTTGCCCAGTCTCAAAGATGTAGCCGAGGAACGATACAGTACTCTTATGAAACTCACATTTCTCAGCCTTGACAAATAAGCGGTTCTCCAAGAGTCTCTGTAGGACCAGTCGGACGTGTTGGATGTGCTCAGACTCGTTCTGGGAGAAAATGAGGATGTCGTCTAAATAGACAAAGACGAAGCGGTTAAGGAGATCTCGTAACACGTCATTAACCAGGGCCTGAAACACGGCAGGAGCATTACATAGTCCAAAATTGTGGAGCCATGAAGGGAATTGAAAACTGACTCCAGTAGGGGTAAAGGGTACTTGTTTTTAACTGTGATTGCATTTAAGCCCCGGTAGTCAATACAAGGTCTAAGTGAGCCATCCTTGGAGATAAAGAAGAATCCAGCTCCTAGGGGTGAAGAAGAGGGCTTAATTAATCCAGCTGCTAGGGAATCTGAGATGTACCCCTCCAAAGCCTCCATCTCAGGTCGGGA
This sequence comes from Telmatherina bonti, assembly GCF_933228915.1. Lineage (NCBI taxonomy): Eukaryota > Metazoa > Chordata > Actinopteri > Atheriniformes > Telmatherinidae > Telmatherina > Telmatherina bonti. The sequence goes on from NC_136626.1 coordinate 36,566,872, forward strand.
TATGTTGTACAGTCGGCTGGTAGGCAGCGGGGCACCTGGGAGCAAATCAATGGTGCAATCGTAAGGTCGATGAGGTGGCAAAGCTAAGGCCTTGTCCTTGCTGAAAACCTCCATCAAATCGTTATATACTGTCGGTACTGCAGACAGGTCTGGGGCAACGGGTTGAAGACCAGAAATGGATGAGGTCAAGGGAATAGCCGACAGAAGACAGGTGGCATGACAAAAGGAGCTCCAATTGATAATTCTCCCAGTTCGCCAATCTAGGTGCGGGTTATGTAATGACAGCCAGGGGTGACCCAAGACCAGTGGAGACTTAGGTGAGTCAACAATGAGGAAAGGTATGTATTCTTGGTGGTTGCCAGAAACTATCAGTCTAACGGGGATGGACTGTCGGGTTACGGAATAAAGATGGCTACCATCCAGAGCCTGTGCTGATATAGGGGAAGAAAGAGCCTCCAGACATAACCCAAGAGTGGTGGCCAAAGTCTCGTCCAGAAAATTGGCCTCAGCTCCAGAATCCACTAAGGCCTCAACAGAATGGGGGGTCTTATCTACGAACAAGGTTGCGGGGATAAGTGTCTTGGTGTGGGGGATCTCGTTGGATGATGTGGTCGTCAGTACTCCCGCCGCTACTGACGACCCTGGTCTTTTGCCCGGTTGGGACATAGAGATATCCGGTGTCCAGATCTTCCGCAGTAATAGCAATCTCCAGAGTCCCTTCTCCTCTGCCTCTCCTCTGGGGAGAGGTGAGCCCTGCCCAGTTGCATGGGCTCCTCCGTAGGCGGGGTAGTGTGAGAGAGGGGAGGAGTTCAATTCCGAGAGAGTGCCCGAGTCTTGGCTGGATCTGGATCGCCGTTCCCTATCCCTCTCCCGTAGCCGGTTATCTATTCGTATAGCAAGAGAAATTAGTTCGTCCAGCGAGCCCGGTGTGTCTCGGGTTGCCAACTCATCCTTTAGCCGACTGCTTAACCCGTTGGCGAAGATGTCTCGGAGAGCCACGTTGTTCCAGCCTGAATCAGCAGCTGCTGTCCTGAAATCAATCGCAAAGTCCGCTACACACCGATCTCCCTGACAGAGATTAAGGAGACGCTTGACTGATTCTCCGCCCCTTACTGGGTGATCAAAAACTTTTTTCATCTCCTCGACAAATGAGGAATAGGATGAGTGTCTAAAATCCTGCTGTTCATATGCCGCTTCCGCCCACGCCAGTGCCTTTCCTTCCAGCAGTCCAATTATATATGAAACCTTGGATCTATCATTAGCATAGGTGTATGGCTTCTGGTCAAAAACAATGGAGCATTGGAGGAGGAATCCCCTACATTTTCCCAAATCCCCAGCGTAGGGCTTGGGATCTGGGATGTGTGTCTCTCTTACTGTGACTGCTCGACCGGGTTGAAGCGCGGGGGCGTCGGGATCCGGCAGCTGGGAAGGTGCAGATGGGATCAATCCAGCGACATGTGTGGTAAGTTGGCCCAGCTGAGAGAGTATGGTGTGGTAATTATGATCCAGAGTCATCATCAACTGTTCATGTCGAGCGAGGCGAGCATTCAGACCTGAGAGGGCTTGCTGTAGTGGGACCGAGGCGACTTCCGGGTTTGAGTCCGCTGAATCCATTTGTGGCCAGATAGTTCTGTTAGGTTGACGTCAAGTGCGGGGGATTCATATGCGGACTCGGCTTGGAGTTTCAAACAATGCTTTATTTGCTTCCTTCTGATTTCGGTTTCTTTCCCAGGTGGATGCGGAAGATAGGTTAGTCGGCAGGCAGACAAGCGGGGAGGTAAACCTGGCGGTCAGAGAGGCGGGCAGGTAGGCAGGCGGGCGAGCAGGCAGGCAGGCAGGCAGGCAGGCGGTAGGGCAGCAATCGGGCATGCAGGCAGGATCTCTGACGGGGAAAAAAACACACGGGTTAACGATCAGGAAATCACACTGGGAAGAATCCTTCAGGCCGAGAGTTGTACCAAAGGCGTTCAACTATCTGGCGATGAACAGCAGGCTGGGCAGATCTTAAATAGTGCTGCTGCTGATTGCCAAGATGCCGATCAGGTGCTGATCCAGGTGCCAGGATGCCAGACACGCCCACCAGGGAACAGGATCACAACACTAGCTTTGAAACATTAAGATGTGTGTATTAGCTGGTAGTTTGTTTTTCTTTTCTGTGTGTTTCAGTTCCAAAAAAAAAATGGCAATGCAAATATAATTCATAAACATCTTCAGTAAGAAACAAGAAAAGAAAGGAGATGCAGTAAACCCAAGCATCTGGACATGGGAAAATGCCCTGCACTGAAGAGCAAATGTAAGAAATGTCACAAACAAGGTCACTGGGAGCGAGTGTGCCACTCCAAGGCAGTGAGAGAAATCCCGGAGGAGGAGGAGCAGAAATATTTTCATGGGAAAATTGACAATAAGGCAGAAGGTAAAGATAACTGGACAGTGGACTTGGATATAAATAATGAGTCAACAACATTTAAAGTAGACACTGGTGCAGACATTACAGTCATTGATCAGAGCACATATAGAAAAATGAAGTCGCCAGTCCAGCTGCAGTTGCCCAACTCCAGGTTTGTTAGTCCAGGTGGAGATCTTGCATGTATGGGCTGTTCCAAGGTACCACAAAGTATAAGGACAAGCTGTACACTTTTAACATTTACGTCATGGAAGGAAAAGTTAGCTGCTTAATAGGACACCACGAGGCAGTCAACATGGGCCTTGTGAAAACGTAAACGTAGTCAACACCGTTTTCGGCTCAGGTGGACTACTAATCACAGAATCAGTGAAGATACTTCTCCAGGAGGGGGTCCAGCCATATGCAGTACATACAGCTAGATGCATCCCACTGCCACTTATCCCTCTTGTGAAGAGGAAGCTACACCGTATGGAGAGTGAGGGCATCATCGAGAAGGTGACCCAGCCTACAGAGTGGTATGCTGCCATGGTGCCGGTGCTCAAGCCCAACACACAGGAATTTGCTGCTGTGCAGATCTCAGGAGGCTTCATAGAGCAGTGAAGCATGAAAAATATGTCCTGCCCACTGTAGAAGAAATCCTGCCCAGGATGGCCGGATCCAAAGTTTTCACTTCCTTGGATGCTGCTAGTGGGTTTTACGAGCTACCACTGAACAAGGACCGTCAGAAGCTCACAACATTCATCACTCTGTTTGGGAGGTATGCCTTCCGACACCTCCTTCCGATGACATCCTTATTCATGGCGAAAATGAGGAGATCTATGACCAGCGTTTGGCGAAAGCACTTCAAGTCGTCAAGGGAGCAGGGCTTAAACTGAATGAACGTAAGTCCAAATTCCGACAGGATGAAATTCACTTTCTCGGACACATCATCAACAAGGATGGCGTTTGTCCGGACCTAGAGAAGGTAACAGGGATAGAGAACTTCCCTCAGCCATGTGACATCACCGAGCTCAAAAGGTTCCTCGGGATGGTGAATTATCTGGCTAAATGTGTTCCTGAGCTGTCTACAGTAGGCCAGCCGCTCTACGCTCTGTTAAAGAAGGCTGTAGAGTGGTTTTGGGGGCCGGCCCAGACACAGCTTTTCAGAGACCCAAGGCTCTGTTGGTCACGGCTCCTGTTCTGGTTTTTTATGATGCTAACAGACCCACTGTAGTTTCAGCAGAAGCAAGCAGCGATGGACTGGGAGCCATACTTCTCCAGCCACATGGGGACCAATGGAAACCTGTGGCTTACACATCCAGGTGACTTAGTGACACAAAGACCAGGTACGCTCAAATTTAAAAGGAGTGCCTGGTCAGCGTCTGGGCGTGCGAAAGGTTTGAAAAGTACCTATTTGGACTTGACAAATTCAGACTGGTAACCGACCACAAGCCCCTTGTACCCCTGATTAACAGCAAGGACCTGGACAACGTCCCTATCAGGTGCCAGAGACTGTTAATGAGACCCATGCGCTTTAACAGAATTGCAGAGTATGCACCAGGCAGGACTGTAGCTGTAGCTGATGCTTTGTCCAGTTTGTCCAATGCATCTGTTAAAACATCATAAAAAGAATCTGGGGTTGTCCACAAGAGGGCTACAGCTGTGGACACAAGGATTTAATTCGTTAAAATTAATCAGTCAGTTTGTTAAATGGTGCAGTGGCAAAACATCTCATATTAGCCTCATTCGGACAGAGATGTTCTAAGAACGCAGTTCTTAGCGTTCTAAGAACTGTCCTTCCCCAGAGAACCGTGTCACTTTGCATTCAGGCATGAGTCTGAGACCCGATCGCTACCGATCTGACACAACAATCTGCGACAGTGATGTGTTATTCTCGCGCCACTCAGCAACAAAACAAACCGCGAAGAGGAAAACACCACAAAGTAGCAAAAATGGAGAGCATCAAGGCCATTGTGGTGGTAGCCTGCTTAAAGGGTTTATTAATCATGACGCATTGCACAGACTAACACAGATGCTGGATGACCACACAAAGAGAGCCAGTAGAAGAAGAAACAAGCGGCAGATGATGCTTCTTCGTTTCATGAAGCAAGAAGAGCACATCTCCGCAGACAAAGGACTCCGACTACAGAACCAGGGCGTATAGTTTATTCATCCTCTTTTTAAAGAATAGTTTATGATCAGGAAAGACACGGACCAAGGCACTCACAAAACAAAACAAAATCGACAAAAACAGGGTAAAGACAAAGATGATAACGGGGGCTGGTAAAGAATACTCCAAGTAACTTATATAGGAGAAATATTTCATCACTCATACTAAAATGTCTCGAAAGGAGACCTAATAACCTCCCAGGGAGCATGTTGAATAAACAGGAATGGCATCAACTCGGAGAATAAGAGCAACGAGTTGCACTAAATCATTTAATAGTACATGAACACTTGAAAAACAAGTTAGCAGCATACAGACGATTCAAAGTACCGTCTACCAAAGTACTCATACAGGACATTCAAACAGCTGCAACAAATATGAGACAACATCAGCCAAAGAGCTTTAAGATGGAGAAAGTGAGGACTTCAGACCTTATCTCTGATTCTGAGGAAAACACAGTATCACCCAAGGAGACCAGAGTTCAGGATCCCGGTTCTGGATCTGGTGAGAAAAAGAAACGTTCCTCAATACCAACAGTTTCCAGAGGTCACCCTGGTGGAGCCCTTCCAACAGTTTCCAGCGGTCACCCTGGTGGAGTCCTTCCAACAGTTTCCAGAGGTCACCCTGGTGGTGTCCTTCCAGCAGTTTCCAGAGGTCACCCTGGTGGAGTCTTTCCAACAGTTTCCAGAGGTCACCCTGGTGGAGTCCTTCCAACAGTTTCCAGAGGTCACCCTGGTGGAGTCCTTCCAGCAGTTTCCAGAGGCCACCCTGGTGGTGTCCTTCCAGCAGTTTCCAGAGGTCACCCTGGTGGAGTCCTTCCAACAGTTTCCAGAGGTCACCCTGGTGGAGTCCTTCCAACAGTTTCCAGAGGTCACCCTGGTGGAGTCCTTCCAACAGTTTCCAGAGGTCACCCTGGTGGAGTCCTTCCAGCAGTTTCCAGAGGTCACCCTGGTGGAGTCCTTCCAGCAGTTTCCAGAGGTCACCCTGGTGGTGTCCTTCCAGCAGTTTCCAGAGGTCACCCTGGTGGAGTCCTTCCAACAGTTTCCAGAGGTCACCCTGGTGGAGTCCTTCCAACAGTTTCCAGAGGTCACCCTGGTGGAGTCCTTCCAACAGTTTCCAGAGGTCACCCTGGTGGAGTCCTTCCA